>NC_142109.1:31781153-31932884 GCF_056152115.1 Neolamprologus brichardi | reverse complement strand
CAATCACATTATTGTGACGTTATTCTTTTGCGCAGGGTTAGGGTCCGTTGATCGGCGGACAAAGGCGGTTTCTCGCAGCTTAAGTACAGTTTTTTGTTTTACGCCGGTTTTTCCCGAAGTCGCAAAAGTATGACATCACAACATTCTGATTGGTCACTTGCAATGTTGATCCTGGAACAACCTTTAGTATGATGATCTGGGAACAACACCAACACGAGGATATCAGATCGTGCAACACAGGAGGACCTTTTTCTTTCTTTCTTCTTTTTTAAAGCACATTACATGTTATTACAGAAGCAGACTGAGTTGAACCTGACTTAAGTCTCAGTTCAAGCTCTCTCACTGCTACCCGTCCTGCTGCCCTTCCTCCTCAGTTTTCAGGAGCTTATTAATTGGTACTTTAGATTTTTTGATTGTCACAGAAAACGTCTATAAAAATACAGGACTTACAATTCACGTATTTAAGATGAATTGATAGTCATCCTTCCGCTTGCTCGTTAGGTATCCATTGTTGCTTTGCAGCTCCAAACCAGCCCAAGTTGATCCAGCAGCAGCAGCCGACTCTCCAGTGCAACTCAGCTGTCAGATCTTTATGGCAAATCGATGGATTGAGCTGCCAGAGTTTGCCCCCATTCAAAAGTCAAAATTCTCTGTATCCGGAAACACCCACAGGCTCAGCCCTGTCTTCAGCTTTCTTCACCAGAGGCCAGAAACTCCATTACCCAGCATTTCAGCCACCATCCTCACAAGATGATCAACAGAGTCTCGAGTTTTTGCCTCTGCCAAATGGAAATGGGACACAGTCTGAACCCACTTTTTCCTCACCTTGCATGGATGACTTGCGGCTTCCTCAGCGTCTCTCCCCATTAGAGCCAAGTTCATCTGCAGCTAAAGGTCAGCCTCTACTCAACAACTCAGCAAACCCTGAACACGGTGTCCAGCAGCAGCCATCCTTACGTAGGAGACCCTGGCTCTCGGACAACGCTGGTTCACTGCAGTTTCCCTTTAGCAGCATCATTTGCACAGGTCGTAAAAGTACATCTCCATCACCAGATCCAGATCACAGCTGCCAGTCAAAGCAAGAGCAGCAGGAGAAGGATTTGCATCTAAAAAATAGAGGAACCAGTGCAGAAGGTTGCAAAGGGAATGGCTTGAAAAAGAGAGGTAAAAAATCAGCAGCAGAAGTAAAATCGTACTCCAGGAGGCTGAAGGAGAGTTTCAAATATAGACATGATGACGCTACAGGAGATGGGAGGAAGAGAAGGCGCACAAATTATCAACAAGACTCCACCGGTTCTTGTTCTGCGTACAAAGATTTAAAAGTCAGCGATGAAACAAAGAATTGTTCAGTGAGGCTGTCGAGTAACAATGTGCTATTGAAGGAAAGAGAAGTGGCTATCAGGTCTTCAAACGCACCATCTGGACTTCCAGGGAAACCCAGCAAAATGTTGCCCGTCGTTGACATTGGGGAAGAAAAACCCTTTGGCACCAAGCCGCCTCGGATCAGGACCAGGGGCTTTATGAAAAAATCTCAAGAGGCAGCAAATAACACAACCCCACCTGAAACGCCTTGCATTTTCAAGCCTGTCGTCTGCAGAGCTCAGCTTGTGAATCAGGATGGCGTCTCGCTCGTGAAAAGGAAACGTGGTAGACCCCGAAAAATAAGACCTGTAGAGGACTCTACACAAAGTGTTCCTGCCGTTGTTGAAAACAATGACAATGTCGACAATGCGCAGGTCGACGGGGACTTGCCAACGGAGCAGGAGGAGAAAAAAATGGAGAAGTCGTGCAGAAAACGGAGGCATGAGAGCGAGGTGGAGGTCAGCCCAGTGAAGAAGACTGCGAGTGTCAAGCACACGGAAAAGGCTGAAGAAACCAATAACGACTGTAACGTAAAACCTGGGACAGCGAATCAGCGGCACACGGTCACTCTGAAGGACATTCAGAAGCTTATTAAATGGCAACAAGCACGAAGGATGAAGTCCAAACAGACCCAGGAAACACATGAACCTGCAGAAGCCACAGATGGCATATTGGAGAAAGGAGTGGACGTTAAAGACGGGACAAACTCTGAAGAACATCACAAAGGTTCAAACATGGCAGTTGATAAAAATCACAATCTTCTTCTGAGCCCGTCTGCAGAGACAAACAGTCGTATGAGCGAGAAGAGGAGTTTGGATGGTGATGAAGACCAGCCAGTGTCCTTAGACGTTGTGGAAGAAGATGAAGCCAAGGTGACACCGGAGAGAGAGCGACCACTGGGAAGTCCTTATGAAGGTACTTTGAATTTTGCTGTTTCTGTTGTCATGGTAGATTAATTGGATTTTGTTTTGAAGGTTGTTATTCAGAATGAATGATTACATTGGTAGTATTGATTAGTATTGATTTTTCTGCTCTATGCCAATCATACAGGCACCTCCGAGGATGGGTTAGCATAGTGTGCTGAGGCTTCAGGCCATTTGTCTCTTGCAGATGGGAGTAAACTGTAAAAACACAGACCATAAACTGCCACGTTGGAGCTAAGGCGCGGTGTTTGTGTCGCCCCCATGTGGGCTGACGCAAAGCTGCATAGTTTCACTTCAAGAGACCAAAAAACGTTTCTTAAAGTAGATGCAGATTTAGACATAAAAAAGAGAAAAAACTAATAAAACAACTGAATATCATTTCAGTTTAAACCTTGCACTAGAGCAAATTTACGTTTTAATATTTTTTGTCTTTTTAAGTCTGCTCAGAATTTCAGTAGCTGTTCAGACATCAGCCTTAATACGGCCATTTTTTTAAAAACGTGCTGTTGCACAATCCAGCGCATGAACGACATGTACTTAAGTGCTGTTTGTCCTGCAGTCTGGTTGGACGGCACCTTCGTTTCTCAGTGGATCTACTACATTAAAATAAAAAATCTACCTTGGAATGAGAATTCAATTCAATTTTATTTATATAGCGCCAAATCACAACAAAAGTCGCCTCAAAGCGCTTCATAGATACAGAGAAAAACCCAACAATCATATGACCCCCTATGAGCAAGCACTTTGGCGACAGTGGGAAGGAAAAACTCCCTTTTAACAGGAAGAAACCTCTGGCAGAACCAGGCTCAGGGAGGGGCGGGGCCATCTGCTGCGACCGGAATGCAGTGAATGCAGAGTTTTGTGTAGGAAACACTGTAAAATTCTCTCTGTAGGCATGTGTCCATGTTTGCTTTTGCTATTTAGTTTCTTCCTTTTTTATGTCCTCAGTTATCTGTCACAACAGTGAGATGGCACTCGAGCATTTAAAGCATGCCATAAAGCTTTCTTTCCATTTGGCTGTGCAGGTTCCTGTCATCTACTAACTGTTATTTTCAAACTAACCACCCGACCCTGGTCCTTCCCGTGGAGGACCAAGACTAGGTGGCAGCCTGACCAGGTCGCTCTTGTGGCGGTCAGCGTCCAGTGTCCTGCAGGTTTTAGATATCACTCTGGGTCAACACACCTGAATCAAATGATTAGTTCATTTCCAGGCCTCTGGAGAACGTAAAGAGATGTTGAGGAGGGGATTTAGCCATTTAAATCAGCTGTGATGGATCAAGGACACATCTAAAACCTGAGGCCTGGAGTTTCACACCCTGGTCTAGGTGGATGGACTTCTGCTCCACTGTCTTTGACTTCAGCTGGTGATTAAAGTTCTTGTTTGGTCTGGAGATGCACTGTGAGCTCAGTGGCCACTCGACTGAGATGATGCTGGTGTGCTGAGCTCTCCAGGGCTGCAGAGCAGAACAAGAACAGAATCACTTGAAAGGCAGCTGATCACATGTTTCATTTGCTGACGGTGTTTGCAGATGAGACACTAACGTCAAAAGCTCACTGCTGGCTATAGAGGCAGCTGACTATTGATCAGTTATTTATCATTGGAAAGTGTGAGTATGCCTCTTTCTGCTTGCACACAAACATGCACGCACATGCTCCTGCTACCCTCACAGTCTCCTTCTGTGTGGCACAGGGAAATCTCATTCAACGGGGTCGCCATTCCTCAATGATGACTGCTCCTCTCACAGTGATGCCCTCCTGCCTGAAGAAAAGACAGCTTTGGACTTCATGTTGCAGCCATTGACCGTGAAGATGACCAGTACAGACAAAAAGGGAAAAGAGGAGGAGGAAGAAGAAGAGGTGGATGTTCTGGTTTGCTCCCCAGAAAAAGCATCTCAGACCAGAGAGTGTGAGGGGTTCCTCAACAACATAGACATGACTCCGAATGAAGATGAGGAAGACGATGTGAATGAAATTGACGTGACTGGAGACGAGGCAGAGTAACGTCATGTACGTGTATATTTTTTTACCCCGTCCAGTGGTCGGCTCTCACTCTAATGCTGCCTCCGTTCTGGTTGTATTTATGTTCACGTCACATGAAGTTGCGTATAAAGATTCATTTTTACATTCTTCACTTCATGTTTTCACCGCTTTGGGTTTTCGTTTAGTTCCTTCTGTATACGGTTCAAAAAGATGTTTAATTTCCTTTAATAATATTCTAAAGAAAAAGTTTCTTTTGTCAATTTTATAAATTTTACATTTTCAGCAAAATTGTCCGATGAATAGAGGAAAAGGCACTTGAGTGGCCTTCAGTGATGTCCCTCTGTATGTTTCCATTGTGGAAAAGATCTGTTGTTTTAAGTCTATATTTGTAAAACTGTTTTATGTACATCAGTACATAATATAATTATGGTTTATTAAACGTTTTCATGTGACAGCTTGCTTTCTTTAAAAAGCACCATAGCTGAACACAAGAGGACACTACAGAATATACACTCACTGGCCACATTATTAGTTACATTTTGCTAGACTTCTAATTGGCATAGATTTAACAAAGTGCTGGAAATCTTCCTTTTCCATTTTGGTCTATATTGACATGACAGCATCACATGTTACAGCTGGTTGGCTCCCCAGATTTATGAGTTACACATTTATAATGCAATACTTTGGATTGAGCTCTGGTATCTATGGAGGCCCTTTGAGTGTCTTGCTGGAAGCAGACATCAGATTTGTACACTGTGGTCATAAAGGGATGGACTTGACACACAAAGCAAGGTAAATCTATGCTTTTATGTTTACACCAAATTCTGCCAGAACCATCCAAATACTGCAGAAGAAACAGAGACGTCCAATTACGAAGCAGTTTTTTCGAACCCCAAAACCAAGCATTGGGTTTGTAGTCGAGTTACTGTTGCCTTCTCATCAGCTTGCAGCAGTCTGCCCGTTTTCCTTTGTCCTCTGCCATCTACATTTAATTTTTACCCAGAGAACTGGTGCTCACTGGACATTTGATCTTTTTCTGATCTCTCTGTATTGGAACATCTCAGAAGATTCAAAGCGTTTATTGTCATGTGTACAAAGAAAAGCATTTCTCTGTACAATGAAATTCTTTCTCTGGTGTCCACATAATATGTACTAATAGATTAAAATACAAATAGCATGAATAAATAAATGGAGACAGAAGTTTCAGAAATACAGAACAAACCAACTTTCTTCCTCATTCTGATGTTCAGTTTGAACTTGAGCGCGTTTTTTGTCCTTCATTTCCCTGTGAGGCTCTATCTTACTTTGGACAAATAGAAATACACACACACACCGGTAGAGGGCGCGCTTCCTGCTCGCTCCGATTTCTGCTTTTTGAATCCAACTTTATTGTCACCGGAAGTGTGTGTGAGGGAAACGGTACGCACGTGTTTTCGCGCAGGTTTGAAGGTTACAGAAGCAGCGGGTAGTGCTCCTTGCTTGCTGTCCGGAGGAGAGGCTCAGCGGGACGGCGTGTTTGTAGTTCGAGACCCGGTGAGAGCAGAACTGAAGCGGAGCCATGGATCCTGTGAAGGCGCAGCAGCTGGCGGCGGAGCTGGAGGTGGAGATGATGGCTGACATGTACAACCGGTAAAGCCCAAACAAGCTAACCTCTCAGCTAGCCACAGCAGTCTGCTGTGAAGTGTCGCGGCTTTTATGTGTCAAACTTACATTTATTTACATTGTGCCAGAATAATGTGCAAAGATAATTAGTTTAGTGAAGCTGAGCCTGTACAGCTCATCGTTAATGCGAGCAACACCTGATAAAGTCAGTGTCCTGCTGGTGAAGCTCATTATTATAAAGGCCCACCAGCCGGCATGTTTAAGGCAAAGGGTGGCTTCTACTAAAGGCTGGCAAGGGTTAAATCCAGTGTGGGATAGCATTTATTTTAAAAAGAGATATATAGACTAAAAATTAAAGACCTGAGTTTAGTGCTTAACTCACTGAATTAACTTCACATGTCACAATTTTCCAGTATAAGCACAGTACGGCTTTTTCTCATAATATAAAGATGTGTGTCCTTGTGTCATAACACAGTAATCGACTTAAATGCCGTCACTCGTGTAAGAGTACATTCATTTCACAAGCATTTTTATACTTGGAAGAAACCTTTGCAGTACAGACCTGCATCTCTGAATGAAGAAAAGACGATATTTATCCTTTCATGACCTTGCACAAATTATACATTCATGTGCTTTTAATAAAGTCTTGCAGTTAAAATCCACTGAGCCTGAGTCAGATTCAGTCAGTTGCCAAAGAAAATAGTTTATGTATTTTTATGCAGGTGTGTTCGGCTTGAGAGAGACGAATAAATATACATGAGCAATGAGTTATGGGTTTGTTCAACCATTCAGAGCAACAAACAAGCAGTTTGCTTGCTTTACTTTTTTGACTGAGGTTTGATTGGCTCTTGGTTCTCTATCATCTTGCTGGGATTTTCTTCTGCAGTAATTTGATTGGTGCCCAGTTATTGACATCACTCCATAAACCAAATACTAATGTTTGTTTACATTTTGTGGATGGAAGTGAGCAATAATTCTATCAAATTCTAGTTAAAAATTTCTCAACATTCATATGATACCTGGCAACATCTTAGAGCCATTAAAAATATGTTACTGGCCACCTGATTGGTGCTTGCTCATACGTGATAATTCCCCTTTTGCCTTTAGCATAGATATAAAATAAATGGTGGAAACATTCCTCAGAGATTTTGGTCTGTATTGACGTGATGGCGTCACACAGTTGTTGGACGTTGTCAGATGGGCTGTTCTGTTTAGTTGGGTCTGGTGGTAGGCAAGGCATGTTATGTTTGTTTGTTATGTTTAGTATCTTTTTACAGGAAACATTTTGACACGTCAGTAAGTTGATGGTTCAGATTTAGGGGATTTTATTGGTATCCCAATGCTGGCAATACTTTTACAAGTACATAGTGTAAAATGCCTGTTTTTAACAGTTTAACAGTTTCTTTCTTCACCACAACAGTGACAGTAACTGGGTCTTTCAGGCAGTTAGAGGCGTTCGTGGCTTATCGTCTGCCTTGTTGCAGTTTTTTGAATCCTGGGGCTGGATGTGAAGAAACTAACCAATAATTTTAATCGGGTTAAAGAAATAATCCACTGAAATGTGATTTATCAGAATAAGCGGTAAGGTCCTATTGGGTCACCATCACTGTGTCTCCTAAGGCAAACGGTGATGGTGACCTGCAGAAGGCTTCTTCTGATGAGCATGCTGTTGTATTAAAAGACATTTGGCTAGATGAAGTGCTGTTGGATAGACTCATTCAGCACCATGAAATGAGAGGTTGATGACTTTCATGTGTTTTGAGTTTGGTCTCTTTGTGAAGCTCCTGCAGTGAAGAGGAACTGGGTTTAATGTCTGTCGGTGGTCATGTGGTGTTTGTTGGGCAAGGATGTATGAAATTCTGTCCTCGGGGCTTATCCCTGTGAAGACTATGAGGACAAAGGAAGTAATTAGTTACCATTTAACTTTTTGCTAGTTCTTCTTTGAAGTATATAATTAAACTGAATCTGTGTCTCTCCCTGCTCTGATGAAGGATCTGTGTCAACACTGGGAAGCACATTTCTGCTGTGACATGAGCCAGAATACATTTTATTTGCAGAAATTCTAAATACTCCTCTTAAATGCACCTTTTCTTGACCTAAAAGTTGGTTAATTTAACATCTTTATGAAATGAAATAACTATTATATCAGGTCATATGAAAATATGAATTTTAAAAGGTGAGTATTCAGAGCCAACTTTAGGTTCACAAAATAACTCCAGCAGATGGCGCTGTTCTGTTTTACTAAGTGACTGTTGTAAGCAAGTCATAATGGGGACCCCACAATAAGGTGCTTATGCATGAATGCATCATGTAGTAACACGTTTGTTATGTTTTAAAAATGTCTTTTTATCATCACTCTTCCTACTGAAGAATCTTGACTGTTTCCTTCCTTTCCTCTCAGAATGACTAATGCCTGCCACAGGAAGTGCGTACCGCCACATTATAAGGAGGCAGAGCTGACCAAGGGTGAGTCGGTCTGCCTGGACCGCTGCGTGGCCAAATATCTGGACCTTCACGAGCGGCTAGGACGCAAGCTGACGGAGCTCTCCGTCCAGGACGAGGAAATGATGAGGAAGGCGGCTGTGGGGAGCGGATAGACGCGGATGAAGAAAACAAAGTGGAGAATGATGTGGGATCAAAAGGTCATGGGGATGGGGTTAGCATGCGTGGCTTCAAACAATGAGAGACTTGTATTTTAATTAAAGGGTGGGAAATAAAAATAAAAAAGTGTGGAGTTAATGCTGTCGAGGGCCCGCTGAGAGAAACTGCCTCTTCCTCAGAAACTTGGTGGATCAGCAGCATAAGGACATGTGGACCAGACACTCTGGATCTTTTCCACTTTCTGTACGTTGAGCCTGGACTCTCGAAGTCACCTGAAAATCTGACTGAAAAGGAGAAAGGCCTCTGACGCTTAACATCAGAAAGCTAGAAACCTGGTTACATGTGACAGGTCCAGACAAATGCAAAGAATGATTCAACTTTAATCTTTATCTCAATTCACCCTTTGAACTGGGGTCAGATTTTTCTTGTTTGGTTTTGGAAGGCACTGAAAGTAAATATAGACTCTTTGCAAAGCTGCAGCTCAACCCGTGGAACTAGTTTATTTACAGTTGTCAGTCCTGTGCAACACCTCAGAAACAGCGAATCATGGGTCAGGGCATGCACAGAATTCATTATGGGCTGAGCCAAAATGTTTTTTTTGTACTATTCATAGTTTACTCTTTTGACCCTGGTTGGTTCTTTGTCTTTAACAGCTCAGATAAAAAAAATAACAATGGCTGAACTTTGTTCATTTTGTCATGCTTGTGTAGACTGTTGTGCTGTGTGTCAGTGGACCATGTTTTAGCGTGCGTGTCTCTTTTTCTTCATGTTTAAACCACAGTGACACAGCTTTTCATCTGCACTGCAGAGAAGCTGCACAGTGTGCTGTTAACTCTAATAAAGCGCTGTCATCGTGTAGCCTAGCTTCATGAGTGTTGGAAGAATTTATTCTGGGCCTCACACGAGGTTTGTGGTATGGTTCGACTTCACTCTTGTGCAGTATGTGGACTAGGGCTGCCACGATTAGTCGATTAGTCACGATTACGTCGACTATCAAAATCGTCAATGACTGATTTAATAGTCGATGCGTCGTTTGAAGCTTTGTAAGATCCCAAAAGACGCAGGAATAAGAAGTGGGATTTAAGAGTGTAATAACGAACTGAAACAGAAGATGGCAGCACTGCATGTACAAGGATGCCAGCTGCCGTTAAACCCAGAAGAAGAAGAAGCTGTGTCCCAGAATTCATAGCACGGCCCAGCTCAGGGGTTTTTTTTTGTTTTTTTTTTTATTTGCACAGAAATGCACAACAATTATGGCAATCTCTACAAAGATTCTATTTTCCAACATGAAATATTATCAGAACAGGCTGAATTCCAGCATATAGAAGATAGGTAATGAACAGGAAGTACAAACAACAACAAATAAATAAATAAAACCAAACCCAAACAGAATCAAAACAAACAAACAACAACAATAAAAAAAAAAAGAAAAGAAAAAAAAAGACATTATACCTTAGGGGTTTTCTAGCAGATCTAGTTCAATAATCATATGATTCAGAACCAGAGCTTGTTTTTTGTCCATAAATTTAACAGATGAGAGTAAGAGGCAGAGTTCTTTGTGAAAAGTAAAAAAGGACGGCTTTGTTTTCAGAAAACGACATTTGTGAATGAAGAATTTCCCCATAATAATTATTACATTTAAAACATTGTCAAGCTTCTTTTCTTTTCTTAGATAACCAAAAATAATATCATTTTTAGAAAATTCAAGTAAGTTTGGAATCTTTGGAAAGAGCCAGTAGTGCACATCGTTCCACAGGGCTTTACAGAATATACAATCATAAAATAAATGTTCTGTTGATTCAATATCCCCATCACAAAAAGAGCAAGAATTATTATCAATACCAAAGCGACGTCTGAGAAATTCTTTGGAAGGGTAAATACCAGAGAGTATTTTGTAGTGGACCTCCTTAGCTTTGGGAGGAATGGGAAGTTTTAGGTAATTTTTTCTGATCTCTTTCTTTTGATCACCGGAGAACAGATGTGAGATGGAATTTGGATTGCATCTATAAGGGAAAAAAACATTAGTAAATAATTCCCTAATTTGGGAGTTTTTCAGACTGTTAGCTGTAATGTTATGCCCATTTACCAAGAGTTCAGGGAGGTCAGGGGATCTATAGTCAGGGTTTTGAAAAAGATTATATGCTGTACACAGAATGTTTTGAGGGATAGCCTTAGTAATTTTTTGAAATTCTTTGTTATTTATTTGCAGATTATAATTGGTGGTGAAATCTTCTAATAAAATTTTACCTCTATCATTTAACAAATGCATCACTGACCAGATGCCCTTATCGTACCATTTTTTTATAAAGATTGATTTGTTTCCAATGTTTATGTAGCGACAGTTCCATAGGGGAGTGTTGTGTGGGCTGTAGTTATGTTTGTATATTAATTTCCAGTATAATAAAACTTGCTGGTGAAAGGAAGAGAGCTTTATGGGGAGTTTTTTTTATGTCAAAATCACATCTAAGTAAAAGATTAATTCCGCCTAGATCAGAGAATATTTTGCTTGGAATGTGAAACCAAAGACTATTTTGACTTCTTAAAAATGACCTAAGCCAATTTATTTTTAGGGTGCCATTTAAGCTGTCAAATTCAATAGCTTGCAAACCTCCATCTCCAAATTGTTTGACTAAATTACCTTGCCTGATATAGTGGGTTTTGCGTTTCCAAATAAAATCAAAGTTTAGCTGGTTAATAGATTTGATTGCTGATTTAGGCACTCCTACCGCATATGCGGCCCAGCTCAGTTTACAACAATGGCGGCAGCTAGTTAGTTTTAATATTTCTCTTATTACTCTTTCTGGGTCACAAAATAAACGTTTAACATATTTTCAGGCGAGAATGTAGCTGTGTAAACCTCAAATATCTGCTCAGTTTATCAAGACACCACATATTTTCAAAAGCGCTCCGACGTTTTCGGAGACGTCTTTTACCCACTAGCTCGATAGCTAGCCGGGGTTTAACGCTCACTAGAGCCTGTGAGAACACCGGACTCCCGGCAAACCATTTTCAAACCCACGGCCATCTTTCACTACTCAGGTTAGTCACTTAAGTTAGTCACTTTAATAACTTAAAGATGTTATTGTTTGGCTTTTTTCAGTATTTTATTTGTTCCTGAGTAAATCGGTTTGGCTGAGATTAAAGTTATAGTTTTTACACAACTGAATAAACGTCAAGCAGACAGCTGATTATTAGAAGTGTGAGATGCTCGAGAATATACTCCGGAGTCCTGTTATCATTTAGATAGCAATGAGCAGAAGGCTGAGTTTATTAAGCTTCACTGAAACAATCTGCAAATTTCATTAAAATGTAATAAACTATCATCTTGTCTTTATTTTTAGTTAGCACATAGCTTAAACACTTAAAGCTGTAAGCTAATGATAGTTATATAAGAGCAGATGCATGCCGGTGCAATAAGCTGTAAGTTTTACGTCCAATGGATGATGATCTGATTAGTCGACAAATCGCAAAAATAATCGGTGACTAGTCGACTATCAAAATAATCGTTTGTGGCAGCCCTAATGTGGACAACAGAGTGTGTGTGAATGAATATACAGTAACTATAAGATGAAATACAATGAAATCTCATGGGATTATTACAGATACAACACAATGTTTTTCTACATTTTGAAAAAAAAGGTTCTAAAAGTTTTGTTGATATAAAATTTTCTGTGAAACATGATCATAGAACTCTTTCCTAGTTTAAGAGAAACTGCTTTACAACTTCTAGCCAGGGACGACCGCGCTCAAGGAGGAAGGCTGATTAATCATATCTATAATCAACAGATGCAGATATAGAGGGTTTAAAACATGAAGCAAACCACTGGTTACACAAGAAGAGGAAGGCTAGATTAAACTTTGCAAAAAAGCATGTCAAAGATCCTGCTTGGCTAAAACTAAAAGTCATTTTGGACAAGTGAAAACCAGTGCGTCGAAGGAGAGACGCGCCTTAAGATCTCAAACACGGCACCATCTGTCAGACATGGTAGCGACAGTGTTATAGTTGGAGCATGTATGGCTGGCAGTGGAACCGTGCCACTAGTGTTTATTCGTGACCAATAGAGCATGCTTTTCAGTTACTGAAGGCAGAGAGAGCCACAAACAAGCAGCAACTGAAACCGGCTTTCAGCTTTCTATTCATAATGCAGGCAGTGTCTGGATCTAAAGATCTTTCTCTAGAATAAGTAAAGTTTGTGCATTTTTACTCCTGTGTACCAGCATGACGTCACCAGAGCAGGAACCGCAATGCATGTTATTTTTTATAATGTATAATTAATGAGTTCACTGCAGCTTTCGCACTGTGCAAAGCCATCTGGTGGGTCGCTCTGAATCAACCAAACCGAGCAAGTGTGAGACATTGTTGCTCCCACCGCTCAACAGAACAACACGTGCACAGCAAAAACTGGAGTGTTAAAATTTCAGGGTTAAACATGTTAGAGTTGATTTCCACTCTCAAAGTGTCATTTTAACACATTCTGATTCAAATAGTGTTCAGTGTTGGAGTTATTAAACAGTGTTATTCAAGTCCAGGCAAATGAACTCTGAAGAGAGTTATTTATCTTGGTAGGCCCCTGGGCTTCTGCCCAGGTAAACCCGTGGATCAATTAATAGTTTGCTCTGCCGGGCCGATTTTCCATGTGCTTCTGCTGGTTACACCGTGGTGGATACCTGCCGTGTTGCTGCTTGGAGTATTTTACACAAACGGTAAGTAATTCAAACTTATATAAAATTCACGGTATTCTATCGGTGCAGTGAGGTTTTCTTGATGCTTCTTGGTGTTCGGTTGCTGAAAACGAGCTTTAATAGAGGAGGAGATGTGTCGAAAATTCTATTTAGCCTCCAATGCTAATGTTAATGTTGCAGTCTTTTTACTCGTGAGTGACGGTAGACACTGCACGTGGAAGCGCCGCGCCACGTTCAGCTTTTCCCCTGTTCACACAGACACGTCTTTCTCCACGCCAGTTCATGAGCGTTTTTGCTCCTCTGTTTATTCAGAGCAATTTTTTCACAATTGATAAGTAAATAACATCCCAAAATAATTGAAGAGAGCTTGTTTTAGTCACTCCTGCTTTTACTTTGACATCGTTCATCGTTGACTTGTCTCTAATCTGTCTCTCTCTCTGTCTCACTCTCTTCTCCCTTTGAGACACCCGCCCCAAACATAGTCAGTTAGGCTCTCCCCTCCTTTGCGATGTGTTTATTTTCATCTCTATTGTCTCTTTTCATACACGAATCTGATCGCATTTGTCAATCGCAGTATTTTATTTTGGAGAATAGCTTTTATCTTCAAAATTGCCTGGATTGTCTTGTGTGTCTTGGTGTAACTTCCTGCGGAACATGCGTGGCCCACGCAAAAAATAGACCAGATACCGAAACAATCGCTTCGTAGCACTCCGTGTCTGGTGTAAACTACACCATAGATTAACATGTATTTTGTATTGTGTTGTGTATCAATTGGACTGCTGCATGGACAGACACAGGTTTATTTGATAACATTAAATGTTATTGCAGTGAAATTCAAACGCATGGTCAGTTTTAATCACCATGTACAGTATATGTCAGTGTTTTAATCATTTTTGCTTGAATTGCTCTAAATGTCAAATACTTACTAGTATGCCATTTTTGTTATTATTTTGTCTCAGTAAAATGCTGGTCCAGGTTCGATACTGCCAACAGCAGAAGTATGTGAAGTTGGAAGAGGTTGATGCAGGTTGAGTTTATGCAGTTTCATGAAAAAGGTTTGTTTATATCTTACCTAATTTTAGTTGGGGGGACAGAATTTTTTGTAGGGCGTTTCGCCAAGTCTCTTGAATCATACAGTGGTGTATCACTTTAGTGAATGTGAGGCAAGAACAGTTTACTTAAAAGGTGCACTCAGATATCTCTTATCTTTTCCAGTCATCGAGAGATTTTGCCTGCCACCTGATGCAAAAGTAGCGTACAAAGATGCAACAGGGACAGAAGTTGATGAAGTGATTTTCAGTGACCTTATCAGCCAAGGCACTGTGGTCCTAACAGTTTTCTCAAGTGATGGTGAGAAATTTAAAGGGGCAAGCTCAACACCAGACATGGGGAAGGGCTGTGTGGCTGCTCGTTGTTCCAAATAATCAGGAGCACACAATTTGACCAATCAGCTGTTTGAACATTGAGATCAGTTAATTTAAAGGAGTCAGGTCTGCAGTGTGATGTTGCTTTGTTAGTTAAAAATCTGCAGCCAGATTTTTTTTCTACACCTTACAGAATAATGTTGTTTTTTCCTTTTAGAATTTTCTGATTGCTCCTTGTCTTCTGCATCTGATTGTTCTGACTCAAGCTTCAGCTCAAATGCAAGTACATCAACTATACTTCTAGATGAGGGTCCCAGGAAGAAAACAAGAGTTCAGGGTACTGTTGATGTAGCATCTGCTAAAAAGGTTGTGACAAAACTCAGTTCTCATAGTTTTTTTTCTACTTCATTATTCTTAATATGTAGAAAAGCTATTCCTCACTTTTTGCATCTTTTTTTCTCAAGTTAATTGAAGGTGTACTTGGAACCAATTCAGGTGGTGAAGAGGTTCTCCAGGAATATCACACAACACAAACTCTAACAGATGCTACCAGAAGAAAAATGGTCAATATAATAGTGGCTCACATGATTGATTGCCATGGGTATGTGTGTTCTATTTGTGCATTTTATTTTTATTTTTAAATAGCACAAGTTACTATTTTGCCATTACTTAAGCATGCTAATTTAAAATCGTTTTACAGGCACCTCCCCACCAAAGCTGTTAGAGAACAGTACGCGCTAGGGGTAGTGACATTGTTCCCATCCCTGAAAGACCCATACTCCAAGAAAGGCTATGTATAGTCACTATTATTGCACTTTGTTTACATAATTTTCATGCTGTGCATCATTGGGATTTGTGTGCGTTGACATTTAAGTTCTGAAAATTTTCAGATTGACAACACATTATTTTTGAATGTATTTACATTTTAGGAACACTTCTATGATGCTGCAAGCAGCACTGGATACATTTCTTGGCGTTTGAAAACGATACAGAGAAAGACTAGAAGAGGATCTGCACCACCAAGTAGCTCCACTGGCTTTGCTCAAGAAGGAGGTAAGAAATTAAGTGTCCACAAACTAGATAATGTTCTCATTTACATTATATACTATTTTGTTTTCATTTACCTATCTGCTCAGCACCTATGCTTTTATGTTTGTTTGTTTTTCTTCAGGGGGCCCAAATTACCAAAGGCCCATTAATGTCGACATGCAGCTTGATGGAGATGCTTGCCAGGAGGCCATCTCTTTGCTGAACCATACATCCGACACTTTCTTGATTTTCCAGAAGATGAGAGAGACTTTTCAGCATCGTCAGAAGCTCATCAATGATCCTGACAAAAGTCTTGATATCCTGTCTATCTTCCCAAGATTCTTGGATACAAAAGGATTGGTGAGAATATTCAGTGGAATTTTTAATATCACTTTAAATTTCAAGATGAATGTGGCAGTAGTAGATTTTCTTTCTTAAAGGTGAATCAAGACTTCACTCTCCTGTTTGATGATGAGATATCTACCAGGCTGCTTCAGAAATGGGATCCAATCTTTAGGTATCAAATCATCAAAGAGGCCAAGCAGCTCACCTCAACAGTAGAGTTGCGTCAATTGGTGCAGTCAGCAGAGAGTCCACCAGGAAGTGATCTTGATGAGGCAGCAAGTGAGTTTGTTAAATATGATTTGCTATAAGCAGTTAAAGTTCAATAGCATCAGGATTCTATTAATAAATACCAATTCATTCACCTGTTAGCTTTGCTTCATCAGTTTTCTTTAGCTGTTAGTTTAATGTTTATGACAGCACATTTCAACTTTCTTAGGAAGTGCTTTTCTAGTTCTCCTTAAAAATTGCATTTAAAAGATTTGCTGTCAATTGATTCTTGTGACTCTTTGGCCGCAGCCTTTGACCAAGACATGGCCTCCCTGTTGTTACTGTTACATCTCCTTCCGCCACCTCCAGGAGGACCAAAGTATCAAAAAATCAGCGCCTCTGATGCTGTTGAGAGACTTGTAGTCTTTCATAAGGTAATTTAATATTTATAGTTTTTATCATAAGTTGCCATGTCACTGGTTAAGAGGTGAATGAAACAAATTACAGTTGAGCTTACAAAGGAGGTTTACATACTCATTTCTGTGATGCTATTATCTCTGACTTGCTCCTGTGTCTAATGCTCAGTATCTTTGTCTCAACTCCAGTCTTGCTGCAGTTTGGAAGAGCATCTCCAGAATCAGCAGAGTCAGCAGCCATACCTCCTGGCTGTTGGGCGCCAGAAGAGGAAGGTCGACAGCTTCTATGTTGCCATAGACAAGCGTCTCATCCCCTGCCAGGCCAGCCGCTCCCTTGGGGCATTTGATGAGCTTTTTAAAGCTCATTTTGTGTTCAATGTGTCTTATGATGCTGCACTTGTGAATTTCTACACATTTCTGCAGACAACAGTATACAATATTGATATGGGGAAAATGAAGGAGTCCCCAAGAGTTCGTGACCTGAGAGCCAAAATCCTTAACCAGGAAATTCTTCTCACAACCTAAGTAAAAATCATTAAAATGCTGACATGTTTTTTGTGTAAGAGAGCTTATCCCAGCAGGCAGCAGCTGATTTCACATTTAAGAGGTGAACATGGTTATTATCCTGGACCTAAGTTTAAGTTATTTTGTTGGCAGCCAGGCTGCAGGCTTCAGTTCCAAACTTATGCAGGCTTTAGGAAGCACCTCAGTAGTTTTCACAGCAATGTTGACCAAAATGACCGAACTTCAGCCATTGCTTGTTTTTCTAATGACACAGTTTCACCTGCTTTGGAGGACCAGTTTAATTCCTCAAATCTTCCTCACAGTTCTCCCAGTGTTCTTCCAGAGTCTAGTTCTTCCAGTGAGCATTGATTCAGTACTTACAAGGGATTCATCCAAAGAAATGTGTGCATCCATTGTGGCCAAACTGCAGGGTAGTGCAGACCATTTGATATTGGTCTGCACATTTGACATTCAAAACTCATACAGTGCTGCAGATGAAAGTTTGTACATTATATCTTCATTTATTATGTTTTGATTCACTTTCTGGGAAAAAGAAGCATGATAATAAATGTTTTTGGACAATGTACAGTTTTCTTGAAATTATTCTCATAATTGTAATTGTTGTCGTTAAAAAGTTATGTTAATCTATTACATAAATAGTTCTTTTAGGGATTAAAACTACCTTAATAAAAGAGTAAAGAGTTAAAGTAGTGTTATTTTTCAATCTGTGTAGTGTTAATTTAACCCAGTTTGGTGAGTTAAAATTAACTCAGACATGGTGTTAATAATAATTTGCTCAGTGTTAATTTAACCCGGTTTTAAGAGTTAAAAATTAACTCAGACATGGTGTTAATAATAATTTGCTCAGTGTTAATTTAACCCGGTTTTAAGAGTTAAAAATTAACTCAGAAATGGTGTTAATAATAATTTGCTCAGTGTTAATTTAACCCGGTTTTAAGAGTTAAAAATTAACTCAGACATGGTGTTAATAATAATTTGCTCAGTGTTAATTTAACCTGGTTTTAAGAGTTAAAGAAGGAACTCTGACAAAGTGTTAAATAATTAACTATTTTGAAAATGTTAATTCAACTCTGTAGAGTGTGGAGCTATATAAACCCTGAAAAAATGTTAAAATCAACTCTGTGGGAGTTGATTCAACACTACAGTTTTTGCTGTGTGTGATGTTATAACAGAACTGCAAACTGCGCAACTGAGACGGAATTATAATAACCGGTGGATTTCAAGCGGTTTGCTTCAGTATTCATTTTATACATCCCATCCCCAGCCCGTGATACCGCGCTTAATAATTATTAATAGTTCTTTAAAAGTTCCGACACACACACACATGTCTGGTTTGCTATCCTCGTGGGGACATCCCATTGACATAATGCTTTCCCAAGCCGCTTACCCTAACCATCAAAAATGAATGTCTAATCATCAGCCTAAACCTAACCATAAACTAATTGTAACTCTAACCCTAAAATCACATTTTGAGCCTCGTGGGGACGGGCATTTTGTCCCCCCTTCCCCCCCCCCCCCCCCATAAGTCCTCACAAAGACGTCTAAACATGTACACACACACATACACATAGAGCGTGAAGTGGGCGTGTTTCCTAAAAGCGCGTCTGTGGCTTTAAGAGAAACAGGCACAAGTGAGGAAGTGAAGATCGCTAACTTTCGTTTCCTCCACGAAACTTTTTATTTATACTGCACCTAATATCAGAAAGGAGAAGTAACGACAACAGGGTCTGAAAGGGACACAGGGGCGGGGATGTCCGTGTGTCTCTGTCCCCGTCTTCATTCTGCTCCAGCCCCGCTCCACTGACACGGTAAGTGAATTTCAGGGTTTATGGCAAAACACGGTCGTGATTGTTTTATGAACGTGGGTTTGACTGGTAACTTTGAAACGCTGAAACGTCAAGAAGACCCGGATGCAAACTTTCATGAAAGTAATAACAAGGGTCATAATATGACGCTGTCAAAGAAATCTGAAATAGGGGGTTAAACGCAGTTACACCATCCCGCACGGCTTTAACTTTCATAGTTTCCAAGAGAAGTCAGGCAAACAAAAGGCTTGTGAATGAGTTTGAAAGGTTGGTTTGTTAACACAGACACGCTTTTCTGACGATAAATGTGTTTTGATGGATCACATCTGCTTTTATAAAAATGCAGTTTATAAATATGGTTAAAAAAAAAAGTATAAAACAAACAAAAGACACTTATTACAGGAGAAGGGGGAGTCCATGAACTGTGAATGGTAACCTGTAATAGTAAGAATAATATTAATTATGCAAAGGAATGTGATGTAAATACAATTTAAAAGAAACAAAGGAACACTTCTTGTATCCTATGCAAGTTAATTTTCTCTTGTTGGGGGTTTGACTCACCAAGTATGGTGCTCACCACTGATTCGGCAGGTTGTTAATTCAAAAACAGAAAACATTATCACTTAACAACTTAAACATGGGGACTGAGCGAGGCCACAAAGTGATTGCGTGTATTTAAACTTCTGTTATTGACTTGTTGGCCTTTAATATGTGAAACATATGTCAAATGTATCCCTCATGAATGACATCAAGTTATTTTGAGCTACAAACAACATTCCTGTCACAGTGTAGAAGCTGGTGTCGGTTTTTGGCAAAGCGACTTTTATATATCCTTTATTTATTCGGTTGAAAAGCCTCACTGAAAGGAAACATGTTCTTTTAAAAAGTGATCTGGCCAAGAGGGCAGCAGAAACTGCAACGATTTAACATAACGGTTGTATAAAGAGAGTTCAATAGAATAGGACTTTAATCATCACTGTACATGCACAATTAAATTATGGGTACTCCACACGAACTATGCAGGAGGATATAAATAGTAATAGTTAACAGCACAGATGTACAGTCCAGAGGAATCTATACAAAACAACAAAAAAGCACAGTGGCCAAAAAAGACTGAGTTGGTTATGATGTAGGTACAATAATGCAGACTCATAAAGAGACTTGCAAAACAGGCCATTTCTTAATTTCATGTATAACCTCTGTGTGAATCCTGTTCACCAAAGTCTGCCAACATACGTAATAGGGGTGGGGGAAAAAATCGATACTGTGTAGTATCGTGATATTTTGTTTGCTAATAATGTATCGATACAGGGACAGCAGAAATCGATATTTTGTTACAAAAAAGGTTTTTGTGCTCTGACTTCAGAGCATGTTGATCCTTTTTCTGAGCAGGAATCCTGACATTCCTTCACTGTCCAAATGTGTTTAACTTTTTTTTGGCAGCAATAAACATGACAGTTCACTAATTTTAATTTAAGACATGTTTTATTTTAATTAAGTTTAAAACTTTTTTATTTAATGTAAAATTATATTTTGTTTTAATTTACTTTCAAATTCTTCAGTTGCTGAAGGGGCTGCATAGTTTTCATAAACTGCATAGTTCAGAATAGCTATAATTGTACCAGATGGTTGCGTTCAGTTAAGTTGGACTAGACTGTAATACAAACCGTTCAGTTTGTCAACAATAAAACTGAAATGAGAGAAAGACTGAGTGTGAGACTTTGATATTAGATAAAATGAATATTGATAAAGTTTACCTTTATGTACAGAATCTGAATATCGCAAAATATTTTTAAAAATTGCAATAATATCGTATCGTGGGATGTATGGTGATTCCCACCTCTAATACGTAAAGACATTAGACATCAAAACACATTGGAAACATTGGAAATCAGTTTTTGGCACAACACCAGAACTGGTTCAAAAGGTCCAGCGTAGAACAGTGGACGGCTTTACAAGCGGAAAAAATGCAGTGATGTCATAAATGTCACCAGCTTTTTATAAAATGCACTGCAGCTTGTTCCAGTATTACTACCGAGGCATAAAAATGTAAGAAGAGTTGCAAGTTTTAGTTAGTTTTAGTTGTTTAGAAATGCTGCAGTTGTTTAGCTCCAAAAACACATGTGAAGGTTTTGGACTTTTGTAGCTGCACCGTGATCGGCACGCGTAATAAACGTGCAGCTCACGGTGCACGGGAAGGTCAACCTGCCATACTGCTCTGGACATAGAAACTTAATTTCTTTAAACAACATCACACACTTTTTTATGTTTCATTAAATGTGAATATTTTGTTGGACTTTTACATATAATAATTTCACTTGAAATAAAAACTTGGATAAAACAAGTTAAACAGTCGTGTGTTAAAGTATTCATTCAGCTAGTTTTTAAAATAAATGAAAATATTATATCCTGATGTGAATGTGAGTAGTCCCTTATCTGAACATATCCTCTGTATAACTGCCACCCCTGTTCTATGATTTCTTAATATTTGTATTAAAATAGCTTTTCAAGCTTTAAAACGTTTTGGCACGTTGTGTTGAGAAACAATTAAGAGGAAGTATGGCTTCTGTAATGCTGCTTCTGTATGCATTTTTGTGAATTTTAACACAGTCTCACTTTATAATGTGTTCAGTTCTCAAGCTATAAATACATGTGCTAAAATTAGCCAGTTCTGTTTTGTCTCAGAGTACTCAAAACAAAAATAAATGAACAAAATACTTAAAAAATAAATCTGAAAATGCATCTAAAGTGATTTGGAGTCAGGTGTGTTTGATACAACATTATAGTAATTACACTAATGATATTTACGTCTGCAGTTAATTTGATTCTGAAAACTTTAAGCATCTATAATTAGAGTTTCGTTCATGTGCAGCAGCTTGAAAACCACGGTGGCTGCAGGTGGCCGATTGGTTTCGATGATGGCAGAAGGTGCAGTGAAGTATTAACATAGCGTGCTGCTTCTTCTGGTCACCAGATGGAGGCAACTGGCGATGAAGCTTTGATCCCTCATGATGACCAGTTTGTTGTGCCTCCAAATGGCAACGTGAACGAAATGCTCAATGTGGACCACGAAGACAACATGCAGGGCCAGGTGAGCTCAGCTGATTTCGGAGAACCTTCATAAATCCAGCTTCTCTGGTCATCAGTTTCGGAGTACTACGGATCAGAACAATCCTATTTTAATTTGATAAACACGTCTCTGCCTCTGCTTAAGTGTTGCATAACTTTTTGTCCTTCTTTCTTTAGATGGAGGAGTTTTTGGGCCCACAGGCAGATTACAACGAGGAGGAGGAGGAGAAGAAATACTATCGAAGGAAGAGGCTGGGAATCATCAAGAATGTTGTTGCAGCCAGTATTGGAGCCATGATTGTGTACAGTGTGTACATGGGTGAGTTTCCCTGAAGATGGGGTGCTGAAACTGGCAAACAGGCACACACAGACAGGGTAGCTTGAATACTCGTGAACATTTACCGTACCCGTACATGTGTGCAACAGGCCTCCTGCAGATGCAGTTGATCCTCCACTATGATACGACCTACCGTGAGGTAAAGTACAGCAACCTCGGCCTGCAGGACATCGACCAGAAGATGCTGATGGGGATTAACGTCACTCCGATCGTAGGCCTCCTGTACACGCCCCTCCTCATCAGGTAGCAACATAAACCCAAGTTTTAAAACATGTCTTTATATAAATGTTCCTGCTCTTCCTTTAAACACCCCGTCTCACATCCAGGTTTCTAGGTACCAAGTGGATGATGTTCCTGGCTTCGGGGATCTACGCTCTCTTCGTCTCTACCAATTATTGGGAGCGTTACTACACCCTCGTTCCATCGGCTGTGGCCATCGGTGTGGCCATTGTGCCCCTGTGGGCCTCCTTGGGAAATTATATCACACGGTGAGAAAGAAGAAGTAGAAGTTTGGGTGGGTGGAAGTGCTTCCTTAACCATTGCTGCGTCTTAAGATTGAAAGAAATTAAAAAACAAACAAACAAAAAATCCCCCAAAAACTATACTAACCTTTCAGGATATTCTATTCCAGTGAGGGAAGTAGAAACCTGCTGTTCCTCTTGCCTCATTCATTCTTTTAAAAGCGAGCCAATCACAGGCCGATCAGGTAAAACAACAAACTAGCAGAAAGAGAACAAAATCTCCATGGGAGGCACAATACAGTGGTGTAGTGGGCTTAGTCAGCAGACTTTTAATGAATGAATGAATGAATGAAAGCCTTTATTTGTCACATACAAATTGCCCTGCTGCGAAATGGAGACCCCCCCCCCCGACCTTACACACAAGACACAAACATTACACGGGGTTACAAGTCGGAGATAGGTAGCGTTACAGAAAAACACCGAAATGTCCACACAACGGGAAGGTACAAGAGGAAAAAAAGAGACCTCCCCTCATGCTTTGCTTCCATGGTAGGACAGCACGAGAACAGGAAACAAAAAAACTCCTCTGCACAAAAAAGCACATGAATGTCCACGTCACAACATAATAAGACATAACAAGCCACAGGGTTGGGTAGGGGATAAGGAGTAGCCCCAGGCAACACATCTTTAGATGAGAGAGGACGGTTGAAATCTAAAACAAAAACCCCAAAAAACTTAAAAAGGCTTTAGTGCGGCTCTTCGGTTCATCCTCTGTGAGAAACACGCCGTTTCAGCTCCTCTCTCCAGTCTCTATCCCAGCTTTTGTCTGACTTGCTCATGAGCAGAAGGTTTGAACAGCAAACGGAGGCCTCTGTGGTCACAGTTAGATCCATGTGCCACAGTGACATCAAACAGCCAAGACTACAGTAAGTGTTTAGAGCAGTCTGAAGCCCTAAACACTTTTGGCTCACAGGAATTGTTTGTTTATATGCAGACATCATTACTTGAAACTAAGAGTTTATCATGAGTAGCTACAGTATTTAACTGTAGGCAGTAGTAGAGCTCTGTAAAGAACATTTTGCTATATGTAGCTCATATGACCTCAGGAATTCGCATAATAAGGTGGGGCCAGGTTTCCCAATGAACTCACCCGAAACTCTGGCTGATTGGGACCCACACCCAGTTTCACACCTTTGCTCAGGCGATTAGAGGATCATCAGGGGGTCCTTTTGTCCCTCTGTGGGGGGAAACTCCCACTAGGTTTAAATCTGGGACTCTCCATCATTTGACCTTAGAACTGAAGAAGCTTCTCGGATGAGAGGTGAAACGTCTTCAAGGAAGTCCAGACGCTTTTCTTTGCAAGCTCCTTTGACTACGATGACCTGGATGACTGAGAACCTTCACAGACATATTGTAGCTCTTCAAGCAAAAATGGGACTCCTGGAGTTTTAGAGCCTAGTAGCTAATCGAGCAATGCTCCATATTGCTGCTAGATGTAAGGTCTAATGTTTACATGCTTCATGTGGATGATAAGAGCTGCTGCTCTATGAAGACACCGAATACCCGTCCCTACTTCACGTGTCCCTCTGGCACAATAAAGCTCTCAGAAAGCATCATCGAGTGAGCATTTTTTAAAAATGTCTTTTCATCAACAGATGTAACAAAACCTTGTATCAGTTTAATCAATGGCAGACTGAAAGAACAATTTACCAGGCTCTTTGTTGTGTTTCCTTTGAGCCGTGCTGCGCTGACTACAAGCCGAGATCCTTTTTCTGTCACCGCGTGTTCAGTTTGTATTGATCTTTCTTTTTATTATAAATGCTGCTGGCAGAATACTTCTTTTTTTGTTGTTGCTCTGATGTGTTTTTGTCTTTTATAAAGTCGCTAAATCCTAAAAGAGGAAATGTGAATGTAAAGCTTGTTCTCGGGTTCTTTACACCTCCTGAATATAGAGCATTTATAGGGCAAAGCGTAGTTGTTAAAGTGTGAAACAGAGACACAGCCGATGTGGTTTTGTAGCATAGATCAATTTAAACACTTCATACACAGAGACAAGGTGTGATTAATTGAAGATAAGTACAAAATAAATGCCTCTCAATTTGTTTTCTAACACCATAAACACTCTCACATATGCGCAGGATGGCACAGCAGTACTATGAATGCGTCAACTATAAGGAGGAGCACGTGCAGGAGCAGAAGAAGCTCCCAAAGGGAGCGTGCCACAGCTATATCATCGTCTTCCAGTCGGTCTTTAACATCATTTTCAATGTGAGTCTTTCAGCTTTCCCTCATGAATGATTTTATTAATATCATACTGTTTGCCGGACAAACGGGCAAACCTTTTTCTTTTCTTCTGCATCAGCTGAGTTTTGTCTTCGCCGAGTTCCCCATGGCCTTCGTCCTCAACAGCGTTTACCTCCATGATAACTCCCACGTCCTCGCCCAAGTGAAACACTGCGGTAAAGACACTTGCCTCCTCACTTCCAGTAGCGACTCACTACAGATACACCATAATAAGCTCGGGGCAATAAAAGTTCAATTTACTTCCATGTTAATATTAAGAGGAAGAGTATGGGAAATAGGAATGTTTATCAACTTTTCAACTAAATCCATCATCATTCCAAAACAATCTATCCTGGTAATTGTGAGGCTGTCATTTAAAACCAGTTAATTCATGTAACTTTTTCTATTTATAACAAATTATATTTTAGAGATTTTAACTCCCATCCCTGCTTTTTATTTTGTAAAAAACACACGAGGAAGTCCATCAGTCTTCCCGTCTTACTCTTTATTAGTTCCCCTAGTGCCTTGTGGAGTGTTTGGAGGATTCAGAGTAATCATAAACAAACACTTTGTTGCCCGAGTGTTAATATTGACTAGGCAGAACGTAATTATTAAAAAAAAAGAAAGAAAAAGCTGACACAGCCACTTTGTTACCTGGTTTAATCCAAGCACTACAAGTAAAATTAGCAAGAGGCTTGTAAAAGAGCCACACACTTCTCTCAGAGACCAAACTACAGCCAAACCTGGAGGCCCGTTATCTCACCAGGTGCTGGAAACAGGTTGAAATATCCACATATTGTTCTGTGTCTGCTGGATTTGTGAATTTCAAAAAGCAATAAAATGTCAATTTGTATTTTCAATTTTCAGCGCAAATTTAAAATCTGATGTTCAGTACTCAATCTTATCTACAAAGACTGGTAGTGATGTAATGATTCAGCCTAATTACTCCATATGTCAACGATCCCTGCACTGCCAGCGCAGAAAAAAACCCCGGATAGAAAAACACATCAAGGATCGGTCTCCCCAGAGCCTGAACCTCAACATTATTAAAGTCAGAGCTCTTTTGAGCCAACCATCCCTTTAACGTTAACTAGTGATGACTTCATGAACTTCTTCGCAAATAAAATTTTTATCATTAGAGAAAAAATTACCAATAATCATCCCACAGATGTAATATTATCTACAGCTACTCTTAGTTCCATTGATGTTAAGTTAGACTCTTTTTCTCCAATCGATCTTTCTGAGTTAACTTCAATAATTACTTCCTCCAAACCATCAACGTGTCTTTTAGACCCCATTCCTACAAAACTGCTCAAAGAAGTCCTGCCATTGATTAATTCTTCGATCTTATATATGATCAACCTATCTTTAATAATCGGCTATGTACCACAGGCCTTCAAGGTGGCTGCAGTTAAACCTTTACTCAAAAAGCCATCTCTAGACCCAGCAGTCTTAGCTAATTATAGGCCAATCTCCAACCTTCCTTTCATATCAAAAATCCTTGAAAGAGTAGTTGTCAAACAGCTAACAGATCATCTGCAGAGGAATGGTTTATTTGAAGAGTTTCAGTCAGGTTTCAGAGTTCATCACAGCACAGAAACAGCTTTAGTGAAGGTTACAAATGATCTTCTTATGGCCTCTGACAGTGGACTCATCTCTGTGCTTGTCCTGCTAAACCTTAGTGCAGCGTTCGATACTGTTGACCATAATATCCTGTTAGAGCGATTAGAACATGCTGTAGGTATTACAGGTATTGCACTGCAGTGGTTTGTATCATATCTATCTAATAGACTCCAATTTGTGCATGTAAATGGAGAGTCCTCTTCACACACTGAGGTTAATTATGGAGTTCCACAGGGTTCAGTGCTAGGACCAATTCTGTTTACATTATACATGCTTCCCCTAGGCAGCATCATTAGAAGACATAGCATACATTTTCACTGCTATGCAGATGACACCCAGCTCTATCTGTCCATAAAGCCAGATAACACACACCAATTAGTTAAACTGCAGGAATGTCTTAAAGACATAAAGACTTGGATGGCCACTAACTTTCTGCTTCTTAACTCAGATAAAACTGAGGTCATTGTACTCGGCGCTGAAAAGCTTAGAAATATGGTATCTAACCAGATTCTTACTCTGGATGGCATTACCTTGGCCTCCAGTAACACTGTGAGGAACCTTGGAGTCATTTTTGACCAGGATATGTCCTTCAACGCACATATTAAACAAATATGTAAGACTGCGTTCTTCCATTTGCGCAACATCTCTAAAATTAGAAATATCCTGTCTCAGAGTGATGCTGAAAAACTAGTTCATGCATTTATTACTTCCAGGCTGGACTACTGCAATTCATTATTATCAGGATGTCCAAAAAACTCACTGAAAATCCTTCAGTTAATCCAAAATGCTGCAGCAAGAGTACTGACAGGGACTAGAAAGAGAGAGCATATTTCTCCTGTTTTGGCTTCCCTTCATTGGCTTCCTGTTAAATCCAGAATTGAATTCGAAATCCTGCTCCTCACATACAAGGTCTTAAATAATCAGGCCCCATCTTATCTTAATGACCTTGTAGTACCATATCACCCTATTAGAGCACTTCGCTCCCACTCTGCAGGCCTACTTGTTGTTCCTAGAGTATTTAAAAGTAGAATGGGAGGGAGAGCCTTCAGTTTTCAGGCCCCTCTTCTGTGGAACCAGCTTCCAGTTTGGATTCGGGAGACAGACACTATCTCTACTTTTAAGATTAGGCTTAAAACTTTCCTTTTTGCTAAAGCATATAGTTAGGGCTGGACCAGGTGACCCTGAATCCTCCCTTAGTTATGCTGCAATAGATGTAGGCTGCCGGGGGATTCCCATGATGCATTGAGTTTTTCCTTTCCAGTCACCTTTCTCACTCACTATGTGTTAATAGACCTCTCTGTATTGAATCATATCTGTTATTAACCTCTGTCTCTCTTCCACAGCATGTCTTTTATCCTGTCTTCCTTCTCTCACCCCAACCGGTCGCAGCAGATGGCCGCCCCTCCCTGAGCCTGGTTCTGCCGGAGGTTTCTTCCTGTTAAAAGGGAGTTTTTCCTTCCCACTGTCGCCAAAGTGCTTGCTCATAGGGGGTCATATGATTGTTGGGCTTTTCTCTGTATCTATGAAGCGCCTTGAGGCGACATTTGTTGTGATTTGGCGCTATATAAATAAAATTGAATTGAATTGAATTAAAGCAGTGGGGATCATCTTGACATAGAAATAGAACAAAAGGCAGAAAAAGAAACAGTAGAGCTTTGAATGTCCTTCAAAAAGCCCACAAGCTAGAACTGTTCAAGCTGTTTATGCAGGTTCAATAAATTGCTGCATGCCTCTAAGATTTTTGCACAGTACTTTCAGTACTATTTAAGCACCATGATCACAGCTGCTTTTTTCAAATCAGCAGTGCAAAACTAAACAGGTGGTAAAAAAAATAAAAATAGTTGGTAACATTGGTATTATTCAAAATGAAACTTAAAGAGAAACATCACCAACTGACAGGCTGTGTCACAGTTTCCCCATTCAGATGTTTTCATTAAGCAGAAGTAGGTTTACTGGCTAAAAAACACACATTTTAACAGTAGGAGGAAACAGACCTGAGGTAGAGGATCACATGACTGTGGCTGATCTCTTCGATTTACATCACAACTGCATAAAGAACTTTGTTTTCTTCAGTCTGCAGCTCTGTTAGGTTTTATTAAATCAGCATTCCTATCTGCCTTTCATCCACTCAGAGACTTTTAAAGCATTTTTGTAATTTTATAAAGTACGGCTGCAATAAAAGTAAAGTCTGTAAAGTACAGTTTGTTGCTTAAATGTACAGACAGACACTTTAACAGTCTGTAGGATTAACACAGGCTGTTTGGCTTCTTTCCCGTCTCTAAACCAGGTGCTAAAGTCACCGGTTTGATCCCTGGCTTCAACAACACCGTGCTGAAAAAACTGCCAAGCTCCATGCTGCTCATCGAAGTGGAGAGCGTGCTCATGGGCTTTGCCTTCCTCTCCATGATCATTGTAAGTTCTCTTCCTACACAGGCACATAAACACGTGGACTCGAGTTCAGAGGTATTCAGTTTGTTTAGGTGTTTGTTTTCTAATTATCTAGACAGGCTTTTGTATAATCTGTGTCGCCGTTTCCTGTTGTGACGTTCTTGCAAAACAACAATAAAACATCAGCATTAAGTAGTCACTAGACAAGCATATAAAACCAAAACAAAGAGCAAATTACTGAGAGAAAATTGAATTGGGTACCCAAAGATGCTCTGGTGGAATTAACACCGAGCTGAAAGGGTAATCTTATTCTTATAAATCCCCGTGTACATCGCTTTCTCATTAAAAGATAAATGTAAAAACGCTCTAAGGAAACCATTTCAGATGGAATTACATGTGATAAAAGACTTGCAAAGTTTTCTTAAGAATGTTTGGATTTACAGAGAAGAGAAATTAATCCTTAGATAATATCAAATCTTTATAAATAAAGGGAAAAAAAATGAGCCTTTTTCAAACCTGTATTGATGTCTAAAATATGGCATGTTGTGTGCAGCTGAGAACCTCTCTCACAGTTAGCATGTGTAACCCACGAGAAGCTATAAATATTCAATAAACAAGACGTTCAGATTGATGTTATAAAAGAAATCACAGGAGAGCTACCGTAAGGAAAGCTGCAAACTATAAAGCGTAAACAGAGATGCAGCAGAGCGCCGCAACTCCAGGCATCCCCAAAGATAAGGCCTGTGGTGGTCTTGTAACAGAGTTGATTACAACATTCATTAGCTGTAACTTTGTGCTTGAATGTTCTATATTAGTTGTTTTACAGTATTCTATTATTGTTAGGCTCACATTATACCATGTAGGGTGACGTTTTATAACCGTTCTTGTGGCTACTTGCAGGATATAAACAAAGCACTGGAAAACGCCTCAGAGCTCTGGTATTTAAAGTCAGTGAATTAGGATTCTTGCTGGGAAGCTAGCACCCATTTGGCTTACAATTTGTTTGACGAATTGCTGGAAACGATGACTAAAACAACAAGCTAATAGATGCTCAAACACTTTTTCCACTGGCTTTAGTCTGTACCAACTGGGTACCAGCTGCTAGTTTAAGAGCTAATGTTGCTCTCAGGCATCTGTTGTGTTTGTTCTATTCTTAGACCTTTTTTAAAACCTCACCAGGGGACAAAAACAAACTGAAGCACAAGCTCCATTGAAAATGATTCTGAAATAAAGTGATCTCTGTGCGCTGCTACTCACAGTTCCTCGGGCTGTGTGGGGCCGCCTACCGCCCGACAGAAGAGATCGACCTTCGCAGTATAGGCTGGGGAAACATCTTTCAGCTGCCTTTCAAACACCTGAGGGACTACCGCCTGCGACTGCTCTGCCCCTTCTTCATCTACAGTGGATTCGAGACACTGTTTGCCATCACTGGATTCACCCTGGTACTAAACTCATGCAGATTGTCTGTACAGTAGTTTACGTTTGTTAAAGAGAAACGGAAATACAGATGTAAGGACGTAGGATTTAAGGATGTCATGAGAGAAAGCAGAGTTGTGAATCAGGTCATAAAATGTTGAAAGAATGCATCTCTCCCCCCCCATTCTTTCTCAACAGTCTTACGGTGTATGTGCTTTGGGTCTAAATAAACTCTGGCTTCTCATCGTCGTCTACGGCCTCTCCGCCTCCGTCTTTTCCTCCCTTAGCCTTTCCCTCTTACGGCTTCCACGCTGGGTGTGTCTCATCAGTGGCGCTTTTGTGCATGGAGTGCTTGTGGTGGTTCTCATGGCATTTTCTCCAGAGCCGAATCGCCTCAAGTATGAGGGCCCTCTGCTAGTGATCTCTGCGCTATGGGGACTCGGCACCGCCCTGAACAAGACAGGCGTCAGCAGTGAGTATCATCCATGGTCTCTGTGTTTGCATGTCTTCAGCTATGACGCTAACATGAGTTCCTCCGTGTGTTCCAGCCCTACTCGGAATGCTGTACGCTGAAGAAAAGGAACGCCTGGACTTTGTCTACACCATCTATCACTGGTGGCAGGCAATCGCCATCTTTATAGTCTACCTTTGGTACGGTCTTCCTATGAGGGTATGTGACTCGGTGTTTATGTCGTTCGTTTTTCCCTCCATTTTTTTGTTCCTATTCTAACCTATTTTTTTTTTCTTCACTTTCCTTTAAGGCAAAACTTTCCATACTACTAGTCACTTTGTTGCTGGCTTGCTTTTGCTATTGGGTGATGGAGCGTCGCCTGGCCAAGAGAGTGCCATTCAGACTGCCTCGCATCCCTCGGCCGCGACACAAGGTAACTAGTCTCTAGAATCTGGTCTTTGTAATGAGCCCTTTTCAAACATGATCTCTGCATGTTTTCAGGAAAATCAAAGTTGTTTTGTCACGTTCCACACAGCAGGAGAGTTTGTCCGACATGTTTTCTCTCCGGAAAAAAAAACAACCCTGATTAGAGCATGCAGGGCGGTGGGGACATGACAAACTCAGTGGGAACCTTGAGCGGTTTCTTTGCTCACACAGTGTGTTATAGTCTTTACCTGAAGTATAAGGTGACACACGGTGTAACATGAAGAGTGGGCACTAGCAAACTTTAAGTCAGAACTAATGGACAGGCCTCTCCTCTGCTATAAATCATTATAAGTCAACAAGTTATATAATTAAAGAAGGAAAAAGGGGAATAAAATAAGGAAGAAGCTAGAATTCAGGGTCTCCAAGGCTCGACCCCTGGACCTCTGCTCCAACACCACCACCAAAACCATGAAAAAAAAAAGAAAAGAAATCCTCTGTGTTAAAAACATAAAAACATCGAAGACTATAAACTAATTAGGCTCTGCTGCTAGTCACAAACAGAGGAAAACAGTTTAGAACATGGCAGAGAACCCCTACCAAGCTTCCACATCCTTACAGGCAAAATTACTCAAACATAACAAGACAGAGAAGTTACCCTAGGTTATGATTAAAGGTAGGGATGCAACGATACCAATTTTTTCAAACCGATACGATACCGATACTTGGATCTGAGTACTTGCCGATACAGAGTACAAAAACCCATACTTCTACCACACACACACACACACACACAAATGCAATGAATTGGAAGACAGGTTTTATTTTATTCTCTGCCGATAAAAAATAAAATCTTAATAAAAATGACCACAAAAAAAAATTCAAGTGAAAAATAAGCACTTCTGTTAAATTATTGCAGTGTCCACATTGTAATTTAACAAAATATCACTGAACTATTAGCACTGTCTCGAGCTTTCAGAATAATAAATAAACACTTCTGTTTATTTATTATATTTCATATCGCAGCTCGAGTATGCTGAGAAGACGGTGCAATCCTATGTTTTCCACGACCAGCATTGGCTGGTCATCCAGAGCGATAAAATGAGTCAGAGCCTCTGTTATTTTAACTGCCCGTGGATTTTCTCTTGACATTTTTCATCGCTTTTCCAAAACCTGAGTTAAAGTTGGCTGTTCCGGTCCACACTGCTGACACTTTGCTTAGTCTAGCTACAGCAGCCTCCAGTTTCTCTTTTTTATCTGGAGCCGCCAGTCTCACTCGCCTAACCCTGTGCCTGTTTAGCGCGGGATGTCCCCCTAGTGGCCAATCTAAAAAACTACAACAGAAATGACAAGCCACCCTCTGATTAATGAAATAAGTTAGTATCGGTTCATGGTATCGGTTAACTTTTACGAGTATGAGTACACACACATTTTACAGTATCGGCCCCGATACCCGATACCAGTATCGGTATTGTTGCATCCCTAATTAAAGGTCACGTTTTGAATTTTACTGGGCTCATCCTGAAAACACAGATCACAGTGGCCAGTAAGGAGTGGTTTAGTAGTGCTGGATCAAAGTGCAGTTTCATTAATGAGCAGAATGCTGATCAGCTGCTGCACTCAGGTGTGGCAGGCTTTTCTCATTTCTCTAATTTCATCTCCTCTGTCCTCCATCCGCCTCCTTGTCCCCTTGAAATCAGTCTCAGTACATCATGCTGGAGGATGCCTCAATTCCTAAAATCCACCTGAAGGGCAGAGGCTATAATTGAAGATGCACACGTGAAGTGTTTTCACTGTCAAAAAACAGGCACCGGCACACAGCTGGAATATGCAAACCATGGCCACAGGGCAACTCTTTAAAACCTCGTATTCATATGTTGTTTCAGTCATTTCATTTCACCAGACTCTCTGCTTTTCATAGATTATGTGTGCGTGGTTCAAAATCTTGTCACATTGTGCCATGTTATCAATTTAATTAAAAGTGTCCCTAAATATGAAACATGTTCTGAGCACTGTTAAACCTCACGTAATAAAATACAGCTGTAGCAATTTATTATGCAGCTGTGACCAACTTCATGTTTAATTCACATTTAATTGACTGTAAGCTGAAGCTACGCAGCGAGGAGCTCGTTTTGCTACCTGACTCCAACTTCTCATGTTCCTTCGTCAGCTCCTCGACACGAGAGGAGTCGAGTATGTCGACTTTTCTGTGGACATATTATAGTGGCTTTATGATATATTAGTTTAGATTTAAGATATACTTAGATATTATACATAAATCAGAATACAAATACTCTGATTGATCTGAATTTTTGGTTTTGCAACAAGGCAGCAGGCAAAAAATAGTCCGTTTAAAGAAGATTAAACACAGTGTTGTTTATCAACTAACCACAAACTGAGCAGTGACGCATTTCAACAACAATCAGAGTCTTTCTGTGATATGGAACTGAACATATCATAAAGGTCTCTGTGGGCCTTTGGGAGGTGACTGTGTTTGTAAGCAGACAATACAGGCAATTAGTGCATGTTACCGTATTTGACAGACATCCATGCATGTTCCTGTATTTCTGATCATCTGACAAAAATGAAACCCTAATTAAGAGGCAGCTGATTATTTTTCTTATGCTCTGGCTGAAATTACTTTGGGGAATGCCAAAAACTCCCCCATGCAGTCTGTAAAAACTTTTTCTTTGAAGAGGAATGAGTAGATATAAGCTCATTATTTTTTCCTTTTTTCCTTCATTTTCTTTTGTAGAAAAAAAACTCACACCAAAGGCAAATTAGTTTTTCAAACATAGTTTACAGTTATCTGCAAACGAATGAGCAGTATTACCCATGAAGGTGTCCTTTAGGACAATATCTGAAAATAATATTACATGTCTATCAAGTCCGTGTCACTGTTTAAACATGTGTGAAGTCACTGAATACACATGGTTGTTGTTATATTTATATTATATTCCATACATGGATTTTGCTGTGTATAACAGTGACCTATCAGAATTAAGTATTTGCACACAGAAAATCCTTGAGATGGCATTTTTGTGGATTCAGTCTGATTTATTTTGCTGACTCCTTCTCTGCTGATTTTAGATTTTAGCCTTTCACGCAAAAATATAAAAAGGCGCTTCAATCAAGATTTGAAGGATCTTGTTTTACATTAAAGTAAATGGAAGTTTTATTTTGAGGTTTCTGAGTGACGGTAGACCAAAAGAAGTAGATAGAACAGGCTGTTGAGAGATTGTCTGCTTACATACGCGTTTTATATAAGTAGAATATAGCGTTTTGTTAATGGTTAGATTAGAATTAGGGATGCAACGATACCAATTTTTTCAAACCGATACGATACCGATACTTGGATCTGCCGATACAGAGTACAAAAACCGATACTTCTACCACACACACACACAAATGCAATGAATTGGAAGACAGGTTTTATTTTATTCTCTGCCGATAATAAATGGGAATTTCATATCGCAGCTCAAGTATGCTGAGAAGAATCCTATGTTTTCCACGACTGGCTTCGGCTGGTCATCCAGAGCGATAAAATGAGTCAGAGTCTCTGTTATTTTAACTGCCCGTGGATTTTCTCTTGACATTTTTCAACGCTTTTCCAAAACCTGAGTTAAAGTTGGCTGTTCCAGTCCACACTGCTGACATTTTGTTTAGCCTAGCTACAGCAGCCTCCAGTTTCTCTTTTTTATCTGGAGCTGCCAGTCTCACTCGCCTAACCCTGTGCCTGTTTAGCGCGGGATGTCCCCCTAGTGGCCAATCTAAAAAACTACAACAAAAATGACAAGCCACCCTCTGATTAATGAAATAAGTTAGTATCGGTTCATGGTATTGGTTAACTTTTACGAGTATGAGTACACACACATTTTACAGTATCGGCCCCGATACCCGATACCAGTATCGGTATCGGTGCATCCCTAATTAGAATTGCTAAAAACTGATTTGTCCTTCTTCTGGAAGAAGGTAATCCAAGGATCGGTGCATTTTATTGTGAAAAATGCTACTGCATACTAAGCTAGAAACATGTTTTGACATCAGAGCAACTAATTCAACTTTTTGTCCTCAGGTCAAAGGTTACCGCTACCTGGAAGAGGACAACTCCGATGAGTCCGACTCGGAGGGGAGCGAGGAGGACGACAGAGAAGACGAGAGGGAGGAAGACGACTGTGATGTAGTGCAAAATTTGGACGGGGAGGAAAGGGACCAAGAGGGTTGGTATCAGGGAGCTAACTCACCCAGAGCCAGGAGAAGAGGAGCCGAGGGCCGTGGACAGGACGACGCCCGTGTGAACGAGAGGGACGGAGAGATATGAGAAGAGGAGAGGAAGAGTTAAAATAGCACTGGATGCTCTTTTATTCATTAATATTTCTGTAAATTTTTGTTTTTCAGTGGAAAATATAAAAATTAAGAAAAAAGCCCCAATAGTTTATAGTTTTCTAACTTTGAAGGAAAGCTATAGGTAACTGCTTAAGTGAAATTACAATCATCAATAAGAAAAGTACACCAGCTTTAACGGCTATATTGTTATAACACATCAGCATATTCTGGATAAAACAACAAAATTGAGTCATTTTTCTTTCTATGTAGACTGGCTAACCAAATGATAAGCGCAGAGAGCATTTCACTTGCTTTTGTGCTTCTTCTTCATCAGAATTTGTTGTTTATTATTGAAAAAGAATCTGCGTAGAAAGACTTGAAAGCAAGCGACAAAATGAAGGAATTGATTTTCTGAGTTTAATCACAAGGTGAAGCGTGTTTTGATAGAAAAACAAGCCTGCCTCTTGTAAGCAACATAAAAAGGCCCATATTTGTTGTTTTAATTCCTTATAATTTCAGTATTTCATTTAATAGTGTTTGCACATTGGTCAGAGAATCTGGAATCACACAAGGCATCGTCAGAAGCTGTCTGCTGTGAGATGCAGAAGATGAGCTTGAATATATGTTTGATGAAGTGCAGCATGCAGCATGTGCATAGTTCAGTCTTTTATGAGTAATCCCAGTAAGGTATAGATTTTAGAAATCTAAAATAATATTCAGAAAACAAACAAACTGAAAGGACTACAGCCACACGAGCTATATGCTAACATTAGCATGTAGCCCTGCAACATTACTTGCTCCGTCTTGGTTTGTAGCAGCTGATACGGTGGGCCTTCCAGACACTAGTTGCATAGTGCATGTTAAAGCTGAGAGTACATTAGCATTGTGTCTGTGAACTCTGCTCTGCTAATAATTGCTAGAAGTTGCCGATTAGCCGAAGACGATGCTAAGTCCAGATAAGGTTCGTGCTACAAATGCAAACCCACTAATTCCATTCTCACAGGGACATTAGATGAAGAAACACTCATACATAACTTGGTGTTTTGTACATGTCAAAACAGTAAAGGGCCAAATATGCTTTTTGTACCTGCATACATACAGTATCATTTCAATAAAGTATCAAAGGGTCTAACATAGAAACCTCTTTGCTCAGCAGTAACTGCTTTTCTGTGCTGAATGATTATTTCTACTGACGGCTAAACTCCCAAAGATGTTAAAGTGTAGGGTATTTAAAAGATGGATGTGAGTGCCTTGAAGACATCCTTTGTTAGTGGAGTCCCCTTTAGAGCCCTGAACTCAATATTATAATCATAGGCATCGTCATGTTTTTATGTTTTCTGAAAAAACAGAAAAGAAATCGTGATGTGACAAGCAAGAGGTAGATCTGACAAAGAAACACTATGGTCGTAAAGTAGGGACTTGACACAATGTCTCCATACCCTAAAGCTTACTCAGTCTATTTTAGTTTAAGTATTTTTAAAAACGGATCATCATGCTTGAAAGTGTTTGCTGTGGTCACAAATGGAGTGAGCATTACAGTCAATTTCTTTCAAATGTTAATATATTGGACAATACTTTGGAGCCAGAGGAGTCACCCTCTGCTGGCCATAAGAAAGAATACGAGTTTAAGGCACTGCGGTTCCTCTGGACTGGAAACTTAGACTTAAGTTAAACTGTTATTCAATCTATGGCTGGTTTGCCGTTATGGCATGCAGAAACACTTGCTGTAACTTCACCATCATAAATTTCACCTGCAAAACATGAGGGAATTCTGCACATCACTGTGCAGCCTTTGCTGTGTATATATAACAAAACTTCTTCCTACTGTGCCTCTTTTACTTAAATGTCTTTTGTTTTACTTTGTTTTTATGGTTTCCGAGGTAACTTTAGATTTACTTGACAGCACTCTGTATTCCCTATCTGCAAGCCTAAGTGTTTTCATATAGAAACCTTCATATATATATATATATATATATATATATATATATATATATATATATATATATATATATATATGTATATATATATATATATATATATATATATTCATCAAGGTACAGATTTCTATTTTAAGCAACTGTAGGAGGAGGGAATGTAATCAACATCCTACGGTGGACATATAACATTTAATTCAACTTTATATGGTATTGCAAGTGTTTTAGAGAGCGTAGCTGCATTATTGCCGTGCTGATGTTGTTCGGTTTATGTAATTTCTGACCCTGAGAATATATTTTGTGCTTTTCTCCAGTATAAACATGCAGTTTTAAGTAAAAAGATGTGCTGAATCAAACTATTGTTGACTGTGATGTTTACGTCTGACAAGTGGGTGGTGTGTTGTCAAAGTCACTGACTTTATGTTAAGGTAGTGGTCACAGCTAGTCGTTGCCATGGAAACCTGAAAATGTAACCAGAGTGTAACCAGTACAAGGAACAGCAAGACTGAAGTAAATTGGCTTGCAATTATTGTCACACAGCATATTTTTTTTTATAAATAATAGGCTACGTCAGTGCCACATGAGGTATTTATCACTTGTCAGTCTGTTCACAGTTTACAAGAATCACTGCTCCTCCTACAGTATTGGGCAGAATTGAATCAAACCTAAACACAATTGTCATCTTAAGTTTATTTGTTGACTGGGCACTAGTATCACTACTCATCATAGAGTATTTGTCTGGATTCTAATGTTCATATAAGTGTTTGTATGTGCCTCTCTAACATCTATACACAAATCTTGTAATTAGGTTTATTTATGGCAAAATTATGTCTTGGGTTAGGTTAGGAGTGTTCATGAACCTGGGCTGTAACATACGATTCTTCATATTGAACTCCAAATATAAAATAATAATAAAAAATATTAAAAATACAAAATGATGCAATAGCTTGAAATCTCACTGCCACACATGTCGTGTAACACTTTCATCCTGTTATTTTGTGATGATATTGAGCTTAGTGTTTGTGATCATGGAGGGACTGCTTCCATTAGCTGACTCCCACATGAGGAAGGTGTGGTTGGGGCCTTTCTGGCGCTTCTATTGTAACAACAGTAATATGACAAATATGGCTGTTTGAGCACCGCTTTGACTTCTCAGTGGATTGGATTTTTTTTTGTTTGTGCACGAGTGAAAACAAATAAGAAATCGTACCACTTTCTTTCTGTACTTCACACGTTACAATAACCTGTGAATTTTAGTGGCCCCTGATCTGGATGAGCTACTGCGCCACGAGGTACACTTTGTAGGTGTGCACACACACGTAGTGCTGATTCTTCAGCTCAGGTACGACTAACCTTAATAGTTTTGCACAGTCATGTGATCAAGTCATTATTATTCACCTGTCACCTCGCTCACTTTGGAGATCAGCTGATTTGACACCGAACACTGTCTTGCATTCTCACACAACACAGGAATAACTCACATTCTCACTCTGATCTTTATTTTACATGTACCAAAAGAAAACCGTAGCTGGCATAGTGGTAGCAGTGGAGCAGGTAGTCCAGGGATTGAATCCACCGCCCGGCTGGGTCCCTTCTGCATGGAGTGTGCATGTTTTCCCTGTGTCTATGAGGTTTTCTTCAGGTTCTCATATTTGTGAAATTAGCTGAATGTTTGTCTTTCTATGTACCCGGCCTCTTGTCCCATGTAAGCTGGGATAGGCTCCAACCGTCCCGTGAGCCTGTATTGTGTAAACGGATGGATGGAAAACAACACACTTCATTTTTAAGAGCAACAAATACACGTGCTGGAATAAAGAGGTAGCTGCTACATCACTAATGGTTTGTGTCACAGAACTGTAGGTTAATGATTTGGGCCCCTAAATTTGAACACACAGGTGTTAGCCAGAGCCCAGGTTGTTCTGCCGCTGCTGTCCTGATCTGCCGCCTCTCAGTGCTTGATGCGTCTGATGGACTGGATCTTTGGAGTCTGACAGTGAGAGCCCCAGTTCCTCCAGTGCTGGTAATCGCCGCTGTGCCTCTCACACTCCATGATGTACTGCTGGCCTCTGTAGCCGGGGTACTCATAGCACACAAAGCTGTGGAAACGCAGAGGCAGGAGGAGGAGATTCATTAAGAACAGTCACTATGTGGATGACTAAATGAACGCAAACATATCTTTGATATTACTGCACAACTATATGATTTTAGCGATTAGTCAACAAATCTGTGACAGGCACATAACCGTATGCCAATTTTATTTGAGGGCTTGTTTTGATGAAAAATCGTCGTAAATAACAAATGTGTCATGACGAATTCAGTGGAAATGTGTAAACAAAAATATGTCATGTTAGCTGCTCTTTGAGGCTGTGAAACTCATAATAAATAACACCAAAGTCCGGCAGCTGATATGACAGGACACACCAGAAATGTGAGAGGTTGTCACATCGGCACACGAGCCGCTACCCTGATAAACAGACCGTGTAGACCCTTCATATTTTAGCATGCTCATTAAAATGTTTTTTTTTTATTTTGCAGACATTCTGTCATAAAGAAAAGAACGGATGCCAGGCTGAAGATGATAATAAAAAGATATTGCACTTCACCCCAGGGGAAACATGGACATCTAGAAAAGACTGAATGTCACGCTACAGGCTGAGATATTTCCCAGTTGGCCAAAGCAGTTGCCTGATTCACACGACCGTCTATACGTGACAGCGCAAATGTTTGACACAATCAGACCAGATGCTAGAGAGTTTATCACCTGCCCGTCGCGGTTAGGGATGTTTTTGTGTTCAGAAAGTTTTACTTCCTTTTTGTTAGTTCTTCCACATTTGTAACGATCTGCCCCGCCCACATTAGCATCATCTGTGTTTACCTAGTCGAACCTGCTTCTCATCAGCTAATTACTTACTTCTGCGCACTCAGACTTTGCAGCGTTCTGCAGCTAGTATTTCTCACTTTTTCTTCTTTGTTTTTGCCCGTTTGTTGCTTTGTTGACTGACTTCCGGCTACTGTACGATCTAAGCTCGGATTATTTATTTACTCTACAGTCTCCTCTCTTCTGAGTTGTTGCACTCTTAACTCCCTAGTACACTGCTCAGAGTGTGCATCGGCGAGCATCTTCACCTAAACATCACTGACAGCACTGCTGACGCAAAGCATCTCCTGCTCTGCAATCCACGTGTCAAAAAGATAACTTGGAACAGAGCCTCAGTTTTATTCTCTCAACCTTTTGTTGAAGCTCATGTGTGAATAGAGCACTAAGCGTGTATTTTAAAATAAAAATATGTCTCCTAGAAGAGAATAAAGTCTTGCTCGGAACGTTGACAGTGAAGCCTTTTTCACACATGGATTTAAGACATATTTGCAATTGGGGCTTAATTTTAAAGTAATGTCAATTCAACATGATGTGACACAACACGATCATGAATTTATTAGCTACAATTTTAATAGTGCTGTAGTTCATGATCTCAGATGTAACTGTGATCAACTGTATCGAAAGAAAACTTTGTTTTTTAACCCAGCGGTCCCTAACCCCCGGGCCTCGGACCTGTACCGGTCCATGAGTCGTTTGGTACCGGGCCGCGAGAGTTGAGGCTCAGATGGGAAATCGATGGTTTTCAGGGTTTGTATCGGTTTTCAGTGTTATTTTGTTATCGTTTTGACCGTTAACTTGGTTTTCCTGGGTCTTTTCACGTGTGTTATGAATACAGCTTTTTTTCGGTACTAGTTTTATTTTGTTGTATTTATCCGCGACACCTTAAAGGCCGGTCCGTGAAAATATTGTCGGGCATAAACCGGTCCGTGGCGCAAAAAAGGTTGGGGACCGCTGTTTTAAATTACACAGAAAAGTTGAAGGACAGAAGCTTTGGTCACATAGCTGACCTCCTTAAATCACTGAAACAACCTATTAAAACAAAATATTCTTTTTTTTAAAAAAATACGAGGTAAAAACACTTGGTCTTTGTAAGACCTGCAGCCTCTTCTCTCTCCTCTCCAGTGCATTTTAGTAACTGACACAATTTTCAGTACTGACATCTGAGATCATTTCTAGGTCACAGTCAGAAGGTGGAGACGAGACGAGGAGGCACAAATTAAAGATATAATGTACATCCATCCATTCGCTTCCGCTTATCCTTTTCAGGGTCGCGGGGGGCGCTGGAGCCTATCCCAGCTGTCATAGGGCGAGAGGCGGGGTACACCCTGGACAGGTCGCCAGTCTGTCACAGGGCCAACACACAGGAACAGACAACCATTCGCACTCACATTCATTCGCACATTCACACCTAGTGGCAATTTGGAGTATCCAATTAACCTATCCCCACAAGCTGCATGTCTTTGGACGGTGGGAGGAAGCCGGAGTACCCGGAGACCCACACAAACACGGGGAGAACATGCAAACTCCACACAGAAAGACCTGATGGTGCAATTGAACTCAGGACCTTCTTGCTGTGCGGCAACAGTGCTAACCACCGTGCCACCCATATAATGTACAGTCAGGCCCATTTGAGAGTTTAGCAGATAATCTGGTGACATGGTGGATCATGTGACCTACCTCCTGCATATCCTCAAAACAAATTGAGCATTTCGAGTTGAGAGAAAATACCACACAAGAAAAGTCATGTAAGAAAGAACGACTCTAGACGTTTCAGGAGTGTGAAAGTGACTTGAGCATGTAAATCAGGGTGTGTTTTTAGTCTCAGTTCTTAATGGATTTTACTCTCCTCTATCTATGCAGCCGCTTTCAAATCAGTTTTATTTACTCCCCAAAGTATTTTATATTGTGATGGAAACATTATGAAGAGATGCCCAATGTGCAAGCACTTGGAGAGCAAGCATCTTTGAAGCCACTCATGTTGGCTTTTACTTAAACTTGACGATTTACGGAGGAACGTGTCCGACTTACGCGCCACACTGCACATGCATGGAGCCCACCTCGGGCATGAACCAGCCCATGGCCTCCAGCGAGGGGTAGTCGTCACACAGCTCGGTGCAACGCCCCATGAAGTTTTCCCTCTCAAAGATCATCATACGGCTGCTGTGGTGAGACTTTGGAAATAGAGAAAAAGAAACAGACTAATGTTAGCGCAGAGGGAGCACAGATTTAGCTCTGAGCTGTCTCATTTCTATTTTTGAGCTGTCTCAGTCACCCGCTGTGTGGCTCACTGCACCTTCTGTCACTCACTATCATCATCTCTCTCACTCCTGCTTATCTTGTACCCTTTCATTTTTGCATCCCCCAACCCTTTCCTCCCTCTGCTGCTACTCACGGCACAGTAGATGGGGCGGAATGACATGAAGCGCTCGTTGTGGTAGGACAGAGAGCCGCTGTAGGCGTCCCAGTTGGGGTACTCGCCCCTCTCCAGGATGAACTGTTGGCCTTGGAAATCATGGTGCTCAAAACCCACCCAGCTGGAAAAAAAAGAGTGGCAGAGGTAAAAATATCAGAGCAAAAACGGTAATCAGCACAGTTTGAAATCAGTCTGAACATAAATCAGACAAGTGACATCTGACAGGATGAGAGGGCCTGCTCGTCAGCCTCATGAGTGCTGATGCATCATGTCGTAAGCAGTGAGTGTCCTATTTTGGATTTTTCTTTTCTGTTTTTTTGCACACACGCAAAATTAAAAACAGAATTCTCGAACTCATATTTACAACCAACACGTTCAGCCATCATCAGCGGCTTATGTAACTTTCCCACGATGAGTTATCAGCCATTAACAAGACTTAATGTGGAGCAAGAATGCGTTAATACGTACTAATTCAGAGAGATCTGAATGTTTGATATGTTTGAACTTCAAAAACACCGGGGATAAAATTGTTGTGCAGTCCCACATGTCATCCTATTCCTACAAGACAAAGGACCAAAAAGTGAAAAACAATCCTGAAAGTGTTTTTTCCCCACCAAATGATGTCTGAGAAAGAAGAAGTTGTGAATAAAAGACTGCCTGTCTTGAGTCTGACTCACATACATTTTTTAAAGACAATGGAGTGAACGTCACACAATGCACTGCACCTTCAGTTTTTTTTATTGACCAAACAGCTGTCAGTGTTTTTTCCTACCTGCTCTGAAATGGGATTTTGTACCCAAATCAACACTTCATAAAAAACGTTTAACTCGAACGTATCAACAAACTAAACCAAACTTTTCCCCCCAGTGTTCAGATAATGTTCAGTAAATGTATCTGAAAGAATGTATATCAACACAGATAAAAGAGGAAGTAATCAAGCTACAATGTTTGATGGTATTTTTACTCTCCTGTAGTTCATTTTAAATAGTCTAAAAATTTGGATCACTGCTCTACAATCTTCTTCTTTCAGCTATTTCAGAGGTTGCTAGGGACAGCGGATCATCTGCCTCCGTCTCCCCCTGACACTAGCATCCTCTTCTGTTACACCGACCCCATATGTCCTCCTTCAATACATCTACAAACTTTCTCTGTGGTCTTCCTCGCTTCTCCTGCCTGGCAGTTCCATTTTTAACATCCTTTAGCCCTCCTCTGCACATGTCAACATGGCCTCAGCCTTGGCTCTCTACATCCTCGGTTATATTCATTTCAGATCCTGTCCTTCCTGGTCACTCCCAACAAAAATATAAGCATCTTCAGCTCTGCCGCCTCCAGCTCAGGCAGATATAGTTCTCTTCTGTGCTTACTGCACCGCTGCAACACAATGTTTTTAAAAAGTATCTATTTGTAATTAAATTAGTCTTAGATAAAAATTGCAACCAAAATCTGAGTTGTGTCCACACAATAAAACTGGCAAACAATTTTTGAGGAGTATTTTTGATAGAAACACTTAAGTGAACTTTACTTGACCCTCCCCAGGTCAGCCGTGAGAGTTCGAGATGTCTTGACTTTTTGAGGCGCTGTCACATTGCCCATTTTTCAATAGTCTGTGCCTTTTGATAAAAGTGACCAGCGGGGACTATTGTTTATGTGACTTGATTTAATAGAATCATTTTCTGATTGGTCGACATGGTCAATTTTCCATCAATAGGAAAGGTTTTTTTTGTTTTTGTTTGCAAGCAGAGAGTGCTTCTGGGTGCTTTCCTTAGAAAACACAGTTTTACTGTTTCTTCCTGCAGTAAACATAGTGATAGTATTCAGGAAAAAACATCGCATATATTTTTTTTATCATGACTCTGGTTTTACGTGGCCTATCAACGCAATTTAAAAACTGGTATATAGTTTTAAGTCCCCACTTTTGTTCCCACAAAATAGTAACACATTTGCACAGAGGAAGGGAGTACAAATAGCTGACACTGCACTGTTAGTGAAAAGCAGTGCTCGCCATCTTTTACTTTTCAGTGTGTTTTTCCACTGATAAGATAAAACTGGCGAAAGCAGCATGTGTTTGGAGAATCACTACTCTGGCAGGCTTTACACACCATGACTAAGGCCTGGGCGGTTACGTATGAGGATGCAAGCAGCAACGATTTGGTCCTAAGTGCGTCAGACACAAGTTTGCTCTTACACTCAGCGTTAAGAATAAATACATGCATAAATGTCCCAGAGCGTTACATTTGGTGCTCTGCTCCTAAATTAAGAGAAGTCCAAAGACTTTCTGACCCTGTGAGACGTCACCAGCAGACAGCTGCATTATTTACACAGGAAGGGACTACATTTCCTTTAGGAATCACAACTTGACTTCACAGTTCAAGTTGTGAGTCTGATAAAACTTTCTGACACATTTCTATACATTTTAGGAACAAATATGTGGGTCACATTAAAGTCCTTAAGAATATATGATCAAAATGAGCTTCTTGTTATGTTTTACATAAACACAAACAAATCTGCAAATGACGGAAATGTCACACACGTTCATGCTCAACCAAGAACACAATGTTTGAATCCACGAGTCAGGATGGTGAGGGCTACTGATTACTCCTGGGCTGGCTGAGTTTAAATGTATCATGACAGTGTAAAACTATTTAAACCTGTAAAGTGTCCTTTAAAGTGGAAAATGAAAAGTGGAGCAGTCCTTTTAATGATGATAAAACAACAGGAGCTACTGATTGAATGTGTGGCTCTGCTCAGTTTTTCAGAACTTTACAGCTAATTTTAGCCCAGTATTCAACGGCATGTTGCAAATGTACATTTGTGCTTAACTATCAATATTTTCTTTTGCAATAAAGGCTTTAAAAACACCCATTAGCAGCTAGCTAGTGAAAGTGAGAGCTAGGTAAGACGAAAAACAGCTACAAGGAATTTGAAAGATTTGAAATACGTCACTCTTTTTTCAGATGGAGGGGAAAAAAGTTATTAATCACATTTATAAGTGAACAGTTCACCCAAAATCAAATGAAGTCTTAAAAAAAGCCCAAAATATCCACAAACCTTGTTGTGAACAGTTCTTGTCTGTCCACTGCCACCGCTAACCTCACCGCGCAGAAGAAAGAGTCTCTATCCTGACAGTGTGAAAGGAGGGTGTCCCCCTTCAGCTGTGTTAATGTTAGCTAGCTGCACCCACTTGTGGCTGTTGAATAAGGAAAATATGTCCTACATAAAATCTTTCAGAACAAAATTGCTTGTGGCTTTTGTTTTGTTTGTGTTTGGGTCATGATTTCTGGAAGGGCCCATTGCTCCTGTCCGCAGAACAGTCCAGTGCATTTTCTGGAGCTTTGGACAAAGCAAGCATCTCATTTCATTATAATTAAAAGAAAAATCATGTACATGCACACAGAGCGTCACAGGCAAGAGGATAATTTTAAAATGTAATTTAAATAGACGATTCCTTTACAACTTCTGTAGTTGGTTATTTAATGGTTTATGATGGTTGGGTAGTCAGCACCTTCATCTTTTTGTTGCTGAAAATTAGCACGATGTTTTGATACCAAAAGAAGAAGAAATATAAACTCACATAAATAGAAATACTCTGCTCAAGTACTTCAAAGCAGGTACTCAACTTACTTCTCACCACGGATAACTCCAAACTCTACAACAGGGATGTCAAACTTGTTTTACATACACTTTGATCTTAAGTGGGCCGGACCAGTGGAGGACACTGAACTAAATATTTAATCCCTGAGATGAACTAATGTAGAATTAAAGAAATAAAATTGCAATTGCAACAGTACGTCTCAGTTTTTCCATAATCAATGTGTAAAATTACTGTAAAAGTTCTGGTAGCTCATTAACTAGACTAGTTTTCATTAATTCACACTTTTAATGAAGTTTTACAGTAGATAATATTTTATTGCCTGTTAATTCACTACTTTGTAGTACGAAGGACAACGGAGGAGGTCTTTATGAATAGAAGAAGCTGTAAAACCTATGAAAATACAGTAAAAAGTTTATAATCTGCACAGTCCTTCACATTTTTTAAAGCTGTCCAGTGTACCCGTCCTTGGTCTGTTGATTAGGGCCCCCAAGGCTTATGTTTGACATCCCTGCTCTAAAATATCTAAACTCATTAAGAAATTTAAATATCTGAGTAACACAAAAGTGTTTCCAGTCCAGTAAAGCTTCACGAAAGGTTATTATAACAGCACTGGTAGATGATATCATTTTTTTTTAAAGCTACTCTAAACAGATAGTTCTTTCTAAAAGCATCATCTTTATCCGAGAGATCCTGACACTGACCTTCACATACAAGCAATGAAAAAAAAGGTGCACAGCAAGCTATAAAAATAAAACCCCTCATGTGGCCTTAAAGAATGAATGATGAGGGATGTATAACAGCATTTAAAGCCAGAAATGGTGAAAGCAATTTGAATGTCTTTAAAATAAAAGACTCCTTTTCACCCCCCATTACTGCCTTGGTGTGTGGACCCTACATGTAGGATGCAGTGGCCTTCGTGGTGGCATGTTTGGTAGTGGGTGCCTCATTCTCTAACCTTGTATCACAGAAACACAATTACATAAACACACACTCACACACACACACACACAGTCAGCTGTCCACAGAGACTTGCAGGCGTACAGGCTGTGTGACTCACGCTCCACTCTCCACTCGGATGGAGCGGATGTTGTCCATACCACAGTTGTGGATGTTGCAGCACTCAGAAGTGAACTCCAGACACTTGCCCTGGAAATGCTCCTGCTCAAACACAGTCACCTGCGCACGGGGGGAGACACGGAGAATGGATGAAGCTGGGCATGTCTACACTTTACATTCATGAGTGTAAATAAAAAGTGTTGAATTCACCTTAAAGAAAGGAGCAGTGTCCATTCTTGGGAACATCATAGGTGAGGTCATGTGGGCTCTAACGACTCTATTCATTTCTAGAGTAAAGAGAGATAAAGAGCATGAATGAGAATATGTACAAGCATTAAAATGCAGCATGTCTGGAGTAGTTTTAAAAATCACAGCAACAGTTTCTGTTTGAGATTTCTTTCTGTATAAATTTAACCTCCACCTTCTCATATCTGCAATAGGACCAATCAGGCCCGTTTAATCAATTAAACCACCCCCGTGGGAAAGTTTTGAAACAGGAAATTTCCGGGTCATCTTACCTGGATGCGCTGCTGACACTCCTCACACTCTAAATGCTGTTTGCATAGACTTTGGTCTGAACCTGGAGGTTCTATTTTATACTGGCGTTCACGCGGGACGCTCATGCTCGTTAGTGTGCGCGTGCCACCCTTCTTTTCCAATGACGTGAAAGCGGTGAGTGTTTGAAGTAGGACAGGAACATGACCGATGTCTTCCGGCTAAATTCTTCAAAATTAAAGTACAGCACTAGCTCTTTATACTCTTAGACAATAATAATAATAATAATAATAATAATAATAATAATAATTTTATATATATATATATATATATATATATATATATATATATATAAAATTATTATTATTATTTTCTATCAGCTTGTCACAGAGAAGCTAACCTGCCGACATATTCGATTACATTTTTAAGTCCTCAAGTTAGTGTTGTTTTTATTCCTGCTTGTTTATTCTGATTCAAACAAATTTACAACTTACTGAATCACTTTCACAGCATCAGCAGCAAGCATTCTGAAGTCATCAGCTTTAAGTTCTGAGATTAGTAAATTTTGATTATAGAAGATAAATAAAATAATCACTTCGCAAATATTGAGTGTATTTTATATATTAATCATATCGACGCCTAATATGTGGAGCCCCTCAACATTTATTTTGAAGGTAGCTTGAGGAAAACTTCCGGTAAGTGTGGGAAAATTGCCGCAGGTGAGACAACGATCGCTCCTGGGGTCGTGCGTAAAAACGGTTTGTGCACGCGCAACTGCGAATTTACGCACGGGCTCAGTGCTCGCGTTCCAGGTCCCCCACACGCCCACCCCCTTACCTCCCTCTCTCTTTCTCTCTCTCTTTGTAACCCTATGGGGCCTGTCGACTCAGCAGATCATATAGAGCGCAGTCACAGAGATGCGGGCGATGAATGCGTGGCTGTTTTTAGTCTATTCGTATAGGTCAGCAGTGCCATCGTATAGAGCAACAATGGCCGGGGCTATAGGCAGAGAATGAGGAGGATTTGGAGAGTCATCCGGGGAGTCTGTTTAAATGGTGGCTTCCAAAAGTGGAGGAAATTGGGATCGAATAATTAAATTCAATACGTTATGGATAACTGTTAATTAATAATACATGTTATATAGATTCTATAAAAGAAAGCGTAAAAGTTGTGAAAAAATACAAGGAAAGTCGTTTTGACATCACTGCGAGCCTTTGACATTTTGACCCTTCAGTTGTTTTAAACGTAGGACTGCAGTCACCACAGCAACATCCACCTCCTTCGGTCAGCCCCTCGCTGCTTGACATTTCATCAACAGAGCCTCAAATTCTCCTTAACGTGTTTAACATCACACAGGCAAACACACACAAAACACACACATGAAAAGGCAGTGGCTAACTCAAAGACCTCTAAGTCACGACTCCCAGCTTTTTATCCTGCTGTGCTCTAAAAAAATATACTCACACTGTGTGGATTTGTCCAGAAGAAACATGTCTTGGACAAAGTGCTTCGATCTGCTGTTTTACATGAAAGACATGAATGAGGCTGGACAGAGGTTTCATTTGGGTGTTGGAGAGAGAAAGCATTAAGCAGACCTTTGGGGGGAAAAAACATGAAATCTGATACTTGTTACTGTTAGCAGAAGGGGTTTTACAAAAGTATCAAGTCTTGTTTTCAGAGGCTCAAACTAATTGGACAAAAATATTTTAAATGTAATTATTATTTTTAATACCTGGATTGGCAGTCAGCGACTACCTGACATTTAAAACCCATCTAGATCACGAAATTTTGCGTGTCCTCCAGTGAGATGCTCTGCTAGGCTGCAGCTGCCCTCAGTTGCTGCTGTGTTGTGGGCTTCTCTGCCTTCAGTGACTGAAAAGCATGTTTTATTGGGCTGAGATCAAGTGACAATCTTGCACTTTTCAATATCAACTTTGCACTGTCTGATCAGCTCTGTACACTTCAGATTTCATCCAACTACTTCTGTCAATGTCAACAGTCAATAAACACCAGTGGCCCACTTCAACTAGCAGCCATACGTGGCCACGGCACAGCATTGCCTCCACCGTCTTTTCTCTTCTAATACATATATACATACATACATACATATACACACACACATATATATATATATATATATATATATATGTATATATATATATATATATATATATATGTGTGTGTATATATATATGTATATACACACACATATATATACACACACATATATATATACACACACATATATATATATATATATACATATATATATATATATATATATATATATATATATATATATATATATGTGTGTGTATATATATGTGTGTGTATATATATGTGTGTGTATATATATATACCCAACCATCTGAAACAAAAATATGTTTAGGTTTCATGTTTTAAGCAACAAGGACAGATGGTGTTGTCTGCTGTACACACTGTAAAGACCTTTGAGGTATATTTGGCAATAGTGAAATTATAGAAATAACTATACAAACTAAGTCGACTCACAACTATAATTAACTAAACTTTCATTTCACTGATACACATATGAGAAGTTTTTTCAGTGCTGTGCTGTAAATGTCAGCTTCACAAATTATATGATGAAAAATAGACACATAGAGGGTTCAGTGGATGGTTTTTCAGTCATTGTAGAAATTGTTGTAAAAGCTCCAGGTGAAGGGGATGAAACTGGATTTGAGTCATTTAGCAAAATGGGCTGTCTTTGTTAAACACGGGATATAAAAACAAGCCTATGTATGAAAAGTAAAGCATACAATGTCATTAAAGGCAAAGCTAATGTGGCATATTTTTCCCCAAGTGAGAAAAATCAATCAAAGCAGTATTCAGCCATTATTCACAGTATTTCACATTTGTGAAGATGCATCTGCTGTGCTCCACATATCAATCAATGGGCTCTTTGAAGAGGCTCTTTTATCAAAGCACATGGAAAATGTCACAGTTTTGTTGGCTATTTTATTATTCGATGCCAGATCTACTAAAACATGTTAGTACTCATGCCTTGCATGTATGATCTGACTTTATATTGTATAAAGACTGCCTCTTGTATAAATACTGCATAGTATTTGAAGTTGTGTTAGGTTGTTAAAGAGATTTATGCTGAAAAATGCATTAATTTCCTGCTTTAAAATGTAACGGGAATTTTATTATATACACAACTGCTTGTATGTTTACGGCCAGTTGGACATGGCTCTGTTTTTTGAAAGAAGTCAGTTTGCTTTCATCTATTATAATATGTCACTATTCAGAAGGTTTGTAAATAATAATTAATGGAATCAATAATCATAGCTTGTAACTTAAATTTAATGAAACATACACAGGTATATTTTCAGCAGCCATCGCTTCTGTGTTCCAACAGCACACTGTGTTATCTAAAATAAGTTTATTATGCTAACAGAAAAACTGGTCATCCGAACAAAATTTTCAAATAATTTCAGAACAGCTGGAAATAGTTTATCCAATTACAAAAACAACGCATTGGACTATTGGATTACATGAACCATCTTATGGGTTTAAATATAATAAAATAAAGATTCTTGAAGAATCTTGATCTAGGTTATGAAGGGTATTGTATGCAGGAAGTTAAAAAAGGAAAATATCATACAACAGAGTGTACAACTTTGTTCAGAAAACATTAAAGCTTTCTCTAACCAGAACAGAAACAAAACAATTGAATCTGCATCTTTAGCTTAAGGAACAGACGCATAACAGGTGGTTAAATTAAATGTGTTCCCAGCTGTGATTGGGAGGAAGGCGAGGTAAAGACAGGTCACCAGTCCATCACAGGAGCAACTCAGAGACACAGATAACAGTCACACCTATGGTGAAATATAATCGCCAGTTTAGGGATGCAACGATACCAATTTTTTCAAACCGATACGATACCGATACTTCGATCTGAGTACTTGCTGATACAGAGTACAAAAAAACGATACTTCTACCACACACACACAAATGCAATGAATTGGAAGACAGGTTTTATTTTATTCTCTGCCGATAAAAAATAAAATCTTAATAAAAATGACCACAAAAAAATTTCAAGTGAAAAATAAGCACTTCTGTTAAATTACTGCAGAGTCTCCACATTGTAATTTTACAAAATATCACTGAACTATTGGCACTGTCTCGAGCTTTCAGAATAATAAATAAACATATGCAAACAAACAAACAAATTCTTTTTTTGTTTTATTCCAAACAAACATGTTTGGAATAAAATAAATACAAATTAGGTTTGCGAATAAATTAAACTTTTAAATTAGTGTCCATATTGTAAACAAACAAACAAAATAATTATTATAAAATAAATAATAAATAAAATAATAATTGGCCCCCTAGTGGCCAATCTAAAAAACGGCAACAGAAATGACAAGCCACCCTCTGATTAATGAAATAAGTTGGTATCGGTTAACTTTTACGAGTATGAGTACACACACATTTTACAGTATCGGCCCCGATACCGGTATCGGTGCATCCCTACGCCAGTTAATGTAACATGCATGTCTTTAGACTCTAGGAGGAACCTGTAGCACCCAGAGAGAACCTATAAAGGTGCAGCGAGAACATGCAAACTTCACACAGAAAGACTCCGGCTGGTTCAGGCGACATTGCTAACCACTGCACCACCCAGACCTAGAATTTATTTTCACTTTTGCTTATAGAAATTGTTTTCTGTCCATCTGTCTCCGACATGTCTTTGGAGTGTGGGAAGACACCTACATGCAATACCCCAATCAGTTTAAAACCAGAACCAGCTAACAGCAAAGAGGTAAAAGTGCTGACCCCTCCACGGCTCTGCTAAATCCATTTTCATGTGTATTATTGTGCTGTTTCCTGCTTCCCTTGTTTTTCTCCTTCAAGAGACTCTCTGCAGTCCTCAGCCACTTCACTGGGTCTGATTCACTCCTGCATCACTTCCTCCACTGACCTTTCAACGATGCTTAATTGAGCGTAATGATTTGAGCAAATTCAAGTTTCAAAATTAATAAGTCTGAACGTTGAATTGAAGACATGAATGGTTTTACCTGAATGCTCACAATCTCACGTGGCACTCAGCTGCACCTCCTATTTCCCTCCTGTCGTCATCTGAAGCGTTGATGAAGCACAACACGTGACCTCAACTGCTACAACTACGACTGTTTTGCTTGTTCTCTTGAAATAAACATCTCAAACACTTTTTACATTTTCCAGCTAACACTCACTGTAATATTTTACTGACCCATACAGGGAAAAAAGGCAAAGCTTTGATATAAAAGCCTTCTCCTACTGAGATGAACAGAGACAGAATCAGATTATTGTCCATGCAAACCTTGAACCTCTTTGCTCACCCTGAGGTGCAGGCACTGGACCGTTATTGCTTCTCACAGCTTATTGTTTTTCCTGTTATTGTTTTTCCCAGCGCCTCTTTTTTTATAGTACTGAAGGGAACAGGAGGGAATGATTTTGCAATAGGCTCATTAATGTGAACCTGGTCAGCTTGGCTGTCATTACACTGAAACTTTAAGGGCGTAGAACAGTGCATTATCTCACGTTACTCCAGCTGGACTGTCTTTTCTTTCACTCGGTGCACGAGTTCATACAATGAGCAAGCTTTTATAAGGTTGCTTTGTCTTTTGTTAACCTATCAAAATGTAGCAGATCACTGACGAGGAGAAAAAAAATGTATTTGATTTCATTTGAAATTCAAAATTCTCAAAATTTGCTTGTTTTAGCATTTGGCTAAAACAAAAGTCGATCCTGATTATATCTCCAGATGCGGTTAAGTCATCTGAGGTCGAACATATGTTGATATATCTGAGTTTTTCATATTTTCTTCCTCATATTATTTCAACCATATGCTCTGTCTCTCTTTCTGCCTGTCTCTCTCTCTTTGATGATGGGGGTATTTCTATTCTGTGGGGGCTGTGAGCTCAGCGAGTTTGTTTCTGTGTCTATAATCCCCTCTCTCTGAGCGCCAGCGTATAAAAGCGACGAGGGGCCCCGCGCACTCTCACACAGACCACCAGTCTCAGGCCTGAGTCTACTCCTTTACGCACACACAGCCACAGGTAAGACAGTGGACAAACATACAGAACAGAAAGATAGAAACGTTTCACTAACCCAGGGGACAATCTAGGAAGCTAATTATAACTGAAGTCAAATGTTGGCGAAAATGTGATTTTTCTTTTGTACGCAGCCAGCAGCTGTCAGTAAACGCACTTGGGCATATTCAGGAAAAAGCACCGGAGTTTAGAAACTAATGTTTACATTTTAAATTCCAATGGAGATCTGGGAATCAAGCTGGTTTCACAAATGCAGCATTGAAAGTGCAACATTTCAGACTCAGAGCCAAGAAAAGCTTCAACCTACTAAAATCTGCTTTTGATTAGTGTTTTTTTTAAGCTTTTGTTGTGAAGTAGATGTTAGTTGTGTAAAGGTTTTTGGGACATTTTCTGATTGGTTCTTTTAATGCTGATTACTTCAACACACGTGCCAGCTTTGTAAATGCAGCATGCTTAGAAACTGTACAGAAATGACTCAGGATGTATGAATCTTTGAACCTTCTGAGCTGAGGGCATTCATTTTTTCTAACAGGAAGGTAAAAATAACCAATGTATAAAGAAAAGAGTCTGTAAAGAACGACCCTCATTTTTGCTATTTTTGGTCATTCCTAATTCAACTTCAACAGGATCAGATGAACATGTGAAAGCTAAAGGTCTTGTTTCCTGAATAACAAATCATTAGACCCTATTCTCAAGTAAAGAATTTTTGTACAACCTCTTAGTGTGACAGTAAAAGTCAAACTAGAGCTATAACAGCTTCTTTTTTTTATCCCAGTCATCATGTCTGCTGGAGGAGAGAAATCCAAGTCTGCTTCCCAGACTGATGGGAAAGCAGCTCAGACCAAGACGTCTGAGATGGGCTTAACATCTTACAAGGTACAGTACACACACATACACACACACACACACACACACACACACACACACACACACACACACACACACACACACATGTAAAACAGATGATTAAACATCACAAATACAGCATACAGCATTTTTCACACAGGGGGAAGCAGCTGGCCTCACACCACTGTAACACTTTACCTTGTGAGCTGACGTCTGTTAGCGCGACCTGCCGGTTCTTATAGCTCTTTGAGGGGGTGGCTGACAACTATAACTGACAGAAAAAACCCCCCAGTGTGTTAAATCACTGTGGCGCTAGCTGTCATAACAACATTGGCACTTCATCTTTATCTCCCCGTGTCACACTTCCTGCTTCATATATCTTCCCATGAATCTGAACCTACCTCAGTGACCTCCACTCCTATTTTCTTTGCTCCCCACTGCAATCGTTCAGATGTGCGTTTACGACCAGGAGAATTTCCAGGGCCGCTGTATTGAGATCAACGGCGAGTGCATGAACGTGTGTGACTTGAGCATGGACAAGGTGCGCTCCCTGCGTGTCGACTGTGGGCCGTAAGTATTCCGATTGCGTGCTGTGACACGTATACACCCACATGTACTAGTGTCGTACCCAGCAGCACCCACACTCCTCTAAGAGAAGAGCAGGTGATTTAACAGCTACACTCCACCATTATGCGACATTTCCCCACTTTGCATTTGGCATTATGCAGATGCTTTTATCCCGGGTGATTTTGCAGAGAGTACAGCAATGGAGAGAACTTTGGCTGCTAACATAATAAAGCACACAAAGCACCAGTGATGGAAGTATGCATAAGCAAGGAGATAAGGAGTAGTGCAACAAGGGACAAATTTAAAAATCAAAGCAGCAGAGGCCAAGATGCTCTAAGATTTTTACAAGCTGCACACTCCTCAAGAGGAGTCAGCTCATTCATTTAAGTGTGATCAGTGAGCTGACTCTTCTTGAGGGACGTTCAATGATCACTCTCCTTCCTCTTCTTCCTCTTGACCTTTTCCCCGTCCTCAGCTTCGTGGGTTTTGAGCAGATGAACTTCTGTGGAGAAACGTTCATCTTGGAGAAGGGCGAGTACCCCCGGTGGGACTCTTGGAGCAACTGCCAGAAGAATGACTACCTGCTGTCCTTCAGGCCTGTCCGCATGGTGAGTCCTATGTTCCAGCCACTCAACTGGTGGAAGTTTGCTCTACTTTTATTTGCCTTCTTTACATCCTTATTCTCTTTTCCTCCTTCCTCGTGCTCGCCACCTCGCAGGATCCCGAGAAGCACAAGATATGCCTGTATGAGGTTGGAGAGTTCAAGGGCCGCAAGATGGAAATCATGGATGATGACGTTCCCAGCCTGTTTTCCTATGGTTTCACTGACAGGGTGGGCAGCATCATGGTCAGCTGTGGAACGTGAGTAGTTTGTGAAATCACAACTTCTTATTGCATTTTTCCAAAGAGTTAAATGAGTAGAATAATACCACTCTGTAGTGTGCTAAATATGAGGCTAAAGCCAACATCCAGCTAGCTTAACTTTGCATAAAGACTGGAAACAGGGCTTAAGCTAACCTGGATCTTTTTGAAAGTAATAGTCAGCTTAACAGCACATGCAAAGCTCACAAATTAACTTGCTATATGCTATATGATTCCAACAAAACCATGAAACATTGGTATAAAACAAGAGTTTGTAGTTGTGGGCCTGATTTGGGTGCAGCAAGCTTGCAAAGCACCCCATAAAACTCAGCTTTCATGAAGTTTTTACACTTCCTATTCTTTTAGAATTCAATAAACAACGTATAACATCTTAATTAGCGAACCTTAACAGTGTGGGGGGGTTTTTTGCAAGTGTGAAAGACCAAGGCTTGAACTGTTTCAAGCCCCAAATATGAGCGCTATCAGCCTTGTGAACAAACAGAAATCTAGAAGACCTGCATTTTCTTTAAGGCTGACTGTGAAGCTGTAACTCTGCTACCATTTCCAGCCTTCTGGTTGATAAATCATGCATTTTTCAGCAGCACTGACCACAAACACCACACTCTGCTTTTGCAACAGCTGCGTCAAAAAAAAGTCCAGCTCCTTGTACCGTTTCTACATCGGTGGCGTCATTCTTAAACTGACAGAAACAGCACTCTGTCTGGGAATGTGCTCAGGAATAGAGGCTTTTTCATCAGCAGCTACACGAGGGTGTCACGAACGTCAGCAGCTCCGTGTCTCTGTCTGCGCTCCCAGAGGCGTGGCAGGCAGCGTACACTGTTGTTTTATCTGCTGGGATTACTTTATTTGGACTGCTACCCGCAGTCTCCAAACACGCAGCTGGAAGGCAGATGAAGCACGATAAACAGATCGATGACATCATTTGTTCGATGTTTACTCTCTCTAAATTATTAGCATGTGTCCTTCTAGCATCTTTCATCACGTTTCTCACTTGTCTGCTGCTTCTGTTTCACCTTTGCTGCCTCACATTTTCTCCGCTGAGCAGTCCAACCTTGTAATCCCTCTCTATTTATTCCCTATCCTTGCCTCTCTTCTCCCTTTTTCTCTCCTCAGTTGGGTGGGTTACCAGTTCCCCGGCTACCGTGGCAGCCAGTTTCTGCTGGAGAAGGGTGATTACAGGCATTTCAATGAGTTTGGTGCCCGCTGCCCCCAGATGCAGTCCATTAGGCGCATTCGTGACATGCAGTGGCACCCACACGGCTGCTACACCATGTCCTCCAAGTGAAACCCACCGAGGGCGAGGAAGAGAGGGACTGGAGGAGAGGCGGAGGCCGAAGGCGGGCACAGAGATGGAGGTGGAGGAGGAAGAGCAAAGAAGGAGAGGAGGAGGGAGAGGGTGTAATAATGTTTCCTCTGTCCTTAAATCTCTTGACGGTTTGAGTGCAGGATGGGGGGAGTACATTAGGTTGTTATTTATAGTTGTAATTTAGCGGCCAATGAAAAGTTACTCAAAGTTTAGGAGGAGATAATTACGCTAACCACAGAGACTCCTTTTGACAATAAATGCTCTCTCCATTTTTGTTCTTCCTCTCTCGCTGTCTCCGTTTGTCAGCCTCTGGCTCCCCACTCTCCTCTCTCTCCTCCCCTCCCTCCCTCCCTCCCCTCACATATATTATTCCACATCTCACCAACGTCAGCGCTCGCTCGACCCGTCAGAGCCTGACTGAAGGGGTACCAGCGTAGATTTCTGTTTGTTTGTGTGAAGGGGGCACTGAGACAGAAGAAAACAACCACAGAGACAAATGGCGGTGACTGCTCTTTGCTCAGATCCTGCTACCACACCAGCCTTAAACCCCAATAAATCATCTCACTACCTGCTTTACTTGGAATGACATTTTATTCAACAGAATTTCATATATATTTAGCAAATGCACAAAAACAACTGAACCCACCATGAAACCCTGTTATGTTTAGTAAAAACAGATCCTCAAATTAAAGCTGCTACAATCAATATTTTTTCGCCGTCTACAGAGGGAGCAACACCCCACAGCAGAATCAGCTGAGTCAGTCATTGTCTACAACTCTGTGGAGCCTTAAAGCACTCTCATGGCTATCATGGAACTATTTATCATAGCTGATGAACACTGTGCTGGATTCAATGGCTAAAGAGCCACAAAAGAACATCAGCTAACTTGTAATCCATTAGAGTGTTTCCAAAATAAGTCCTGTGCATTTGCATTTGCCACTCGTGTGTATAAAAAGGGAACTCAGCATGTAATAAGCACACCGAGTTAATTTTATCTGGTTTAAACACAGCTTTACTGTTGCTATTGTTACTCGTTTCTCTTAGCCTCGAGTGGCCCAAGGGATGTCCGCATGCCATTTAAAGCTGGTTTTCAGGAATAGTTAGTACGGTGGCCCCTAGAGACAAAGCATGCACAAACTCCAAAACACATGCATCATCATCATCATCATCATGTCCATCAACATGTTTTTACTCTTTGACTCTGCTAGAGTAGCTCTGCATCACTCACAGTTCAAAAATAATCACTATTCTGTTCACATGTGCACTGGTGCAGCCTCTCGGTTCTTCTGTGCCTGAAAGCAGCTCATCTATTCCTTTAAGAAAAGTTGGTTCTGACTGGTTGTCCTTTGTAAACAAAAAGTTTGAAGAACAAGTTGGTGGGAGTTCTGTGATCAAAGTCAGAGATGTGAACCCGGGATATTATCGTTTTAAGGAAATCTGCTCCATCGTATAAGGAAAGAAGAGGAAAAACAGTCCACTGTGATTAACACACTAAGTCTAAATAAACTGTAATTTCTTTCTTCACTTTCTACACAATTCAATTCAATTCAATTTTATTTATATAGCGCCAAATCACAACAAAAGTCGCCTCAAGGCGCTTCATAGATACAGAGAAAAACCCAACAATCATATGACCCCCTATGAGCAAGCACTTTGGCGACAGTGGGAAGGAAAAACTCCCTTTTAACAGGAAGAAACCTCCGGCAGAACCAGGCTCAGGGAGGGGCGGCCGTCTGCTGCGACCGGTTGGGGTGAGAGAAGGAAGACAGGATAAAGACATGCTGTGGAAGAGAGACAGAGGTTAATAACAGATATGATTCAATGCAGAGAGGTCTGTTAACACATAGTGAGTGAGAAAGGTGACTGGAAAGGAAAAACTCAATGCATCATGGGAATCCCCCGGCAGCCTACATCTATTGCAGCATAACTAAGGGAGGATTCAGGGTCACCTGGTCCAGCCCTAACTATATGCTTTAGCAAAAAGGAAAGTTTTAAGCCTAATCTTGACACATCATCCAGCGAGGGCAGATGGACTCTTGAGTGATTCAGTTCTTCCATCTATATTTGACATAACTGCTGGTCCAGCACGCCTAAATCTTTGAATAACCTTTACAGAGGTTGTTGGAATCAGATGTACAGAGGTTTTAGCTTCATTACCACTTTGTTTCAGAAACCTTTGTGATGCCAGTATGAAATGTCGGCAATTGATGGAGTTTAATTTGTTGCATGGCTAAAGGAAAAAGAGCCAAGTTCAGAATCGGGAGGGATGCAGGATTTAACAAAAATCGAGCTATTTAATTAGACTGCTTTATATACTCACACACTGCGGGCTAATGGGGATTGGACAACTGGGAGGAAATGAGATCAGGTGTACACAATCCACATAAAAGACAGGAGGAAGCACAACTAGATAGCTAGTTGTAAGACAAACTTCAAAAAATGGTGGTTGCTGCATTTGTACGTCACATACAACCTGATCTCAGATCTCCAGAAGTGTTTGATCATGCAGCTGAGAGGGAAAATAACAAAACAGGAAAATAAACTTCAGATCTGAGTTGGCAAGAGAGGGTATCAACGTATCAATATTAAAGAACCCCTTCATATTTTAAGAGCTAAAAAACTCGGTTGCGGATCAGAAACACGGTTCTGTGCTTCTTTTTGATTTTTAGCTTTCACTGTGCAGAGTGCTGCATCTGCACAGTTTGACAGATGAAAGCTGTTTTCAGATTAATTTGCTGGAAGTAGAAATTTTTTCGGAGCTCCCCTATAATAAGGCAAGTATATGCAAGGGGAGAGGAAGTCGATCCTGCCCCAGTTACCAACTTTCTGAAGTGTAATGTGGATAGTTGAACCTGTGCTGCTCTCTCCATGACGTAAGACACATTCGCAAATATATTTAAAATAGATACATTTGCGTATTCATAACATCATTGAGAGAGGACCGAACATTAAAAATATCCTCTTTTTATTTAAAACAATGTTCATGCACGCTGTAAAGTTCAACAGCTCACTTGTGTGACTTGCAAACTAGAATGTTAAACATATTTAGTATCTTGGACTTAATAAATGTTAAAAGCTATTTGTTAAAATTCCCCACAGACTCCCCTTTTTAAAATCCTGAACTAGAAAACTAGAAAAACAGGTGACATCACAGCACATGAGACTTAAACGATACACTGCCAGCCCCCGACCACTGCAAACCACAGGAGGCAAACGAATGCCCTGCGTCCATCTTCCCATGGATCAGAGCTATTTTGGCATCACGGGGGAGACGTTCACAAAACTGGGCGAGGCTTTAATGCTGTGGCTGATGATTCTGTTTTTAAACACCACACCAAAGAGTCTGAAGAGTCTGCCTTTCTCAGAAAATCAACTTTTCTTGATTCCATAAACTCCAAGTAACTCGACGAATAGAGCATCTCAATAAATCTGTTACTTTAGAGAACATCTAGAGGCAATTTACAGTTTCTATCCCCAGTCCACCCACTGTGTATTCACCCGGCATAATGCCTGCTCCAAAGATGCAGATTTAATTTGTACTGATGGAAAGCAATTTGGACCAATTTGTCCTATAAAAGAAAATCAAAATCTGTGCCACCGCAGCACTCTGTCTACAGCAGCACTTTAGGTCTTTCTCACCAAAGAGACCATTAATGGCCAGCTGTGCCAACGTCAGCACCAAAGACAGATATGACTGCATTTTAGCACATCCTTTTCCATATGTGATAAATTATGCAATGCTTTCTTCTTCCCCTCAAGCTTATGAAATATTCATGATACCAAACTCCATCATTCATGATGCAATCTGCACACGATATCGATGCTTTGCGGTTTATCAAGGGAATCATCAATGACATCAGTTTTATAGAAGAGGGCTTTTGTATTGCTGAGTGTTTGAAATCATGCAAATATAATAAGGCAGCTTTCGGTAAACAGCGTTAGGCTATTATTCAACTATTAACCCAGAAATGATAGCTATGGTACAGAAATATCTCCCTCCATTAGTTTTCACCACATCCAGCCCATTGATCATTGTTCTAATTTCTATTAGACACCAAAATTTGATTATTGACACTAATGACATCATCTAAAAGGACAATAGCTAATATAGCACAGTGGAATTTTGATGTCACAGTTCCAGGAAGTAATTTGAAGCTTATTTCCTTTTCTCTCCTTCAGCACTACCTTGTTGTAAAGAGATACAGTTTCCATTCACCTTTCTTTGCAGTCAAAATAATGCCGTCTAGTTGTATGATCATAAAACATGCAAGAAGTCCTTAAAGTTCAAACACCTGCACTTTCTGATGAAATCCAGTGTGATGCACCTGCAATCCTACTCTTTGAGGCCTTCAGTTTTCACTTATGTTTGATTAAGTGTCAGACAATCGTCTGGCTGAGGCGTCGTGTCTTGTATGTTTGATTTGTCTATTATTAAACATATACAGGGATTTTTTTGTAGTGCAAATGCTTATGTGTCTGCTTTTTTTTTTTTTTAAACTGCAAATGTGAAATTTAGGTTAAGCGCCCAAGTCAGGTTCAGTGTTTCATTCCCAGGTGACTATATCAGTTGTTGTGCAGCGCTGCACAATGAGTCAGTGTTTGCCGTTTCAAATCATTCATAACATGGCTTTCATTTCAACAGTGAGGGCTGAACCAACAATGATAGGATGCAGTCAAAGAGTGGACGGGAATGCCCTCTTTAGCAGGCCCACGAAATCACTGTTGAAATATGTCTGAGCTAAGCCAACTGGGTTCAAAAATAAAGGCAGTGTCACAATCTGAAAGCAGCGACTCAAGCGCAGAACAGGTTGACGTCTCAGAGCACAGTTTATTTACACACCAGTGCGATAATATATACAGTGACGGGGAAAAATCCAGGGTTCCAAGGGATTAGGGGAAGGTTCTCTCTCTCACGCTCGCTCACATCCTCACATCCAACTCACACACATTCGTACAGCTGGGAGGTCACAGGTCCGGGAAGGTAAACTGGAACAAGAAAGGGAAAAAATCACTCACAAGTCACGAAGGTAGGGCGTAAAGGTACAAGACCACGGGAGCTGAGAAGAGAGACTAACGTTAGTAGCACAATCATCCAGCGATGAGAAGATCTGTGGCCCAGCCTCAAATAGTAGTTGGGAAATCAGCTGATCGCCAACAGGTGTGTGAGCTAAGGGCGGGAGCCAGCAGTGAGCTCCGCCCAGGCAGAGAGGTAGGGGAGAGAGAGAGAGAAAGCAAAAACACAAGTGTAGCCTTGTGAGGCCGGCTGGGCAGGCACGGGGACCATGACAGGCAGAGCAGAAGTGCCAAAGGCTGGAGTTCCTCTAAAGACCTCGTAACAGCTGGCAGGTGAGTGCATTTGTTCTCATGTATGTGGATGGCAGTAAAGCTTAATGTGTGGGACAGGGCTGCTTTGATTTTTGGTGCCTCCCAAATATCAGCCTGGCCATGAAGACTCGATGACAAGGCAGATGCGCAAGACGAAAGTTTCAGTAGGCCTATCTTTGAGACACACAGTACAAACTAATCTGAGCAAAGTTTAACTAATTTGTAGTTTAAATTTTGATCATTTGATCAAAGTTTGATCATCATCAGACTCGTCTCGTGTTCTATTATTGAAAAGTTTTTAAAGTTGATTATGTGCATCTCTGAATTCCTGCAGTTAACAATTGGAGATTATGTATCGGAATTTCAGGAGCGGGACCACGCCTCCAAACACGCTCCTTCCGGCTGTCATCTATATAGGTTCCCCCAGTTCTGCAAGCCGATCTTTCTCGTTTATGTGCCTGAAAGTCGTCAGAGGGATATGTTTCTGTTCATCTTCAAAGGTCTCGTGGCAAAGCTGCCTTTTAACATCACCTCTGTGCTAGGCTGGTGCTCCAGGCCATATCACACTCAATGTACTGACTGGCAATCACTGCAAGTGTGGACTGAGCTTGGAAAAACTGCTTCCATTTCTTTATGCTTCATCTGTTAGAACCTCTTTTAAAAGCTTTATTAATCTTGTATTTTTTAATAATTATATCCTTTTTTCATATTTGCATTTTTATTTGTATTTATTTGGCCATGAAATGTTTTTTGTTACTGACTAATCACTTTAGGTGATCATTTTTGCTGAAATGATCTGGAGCACTCATTAAAATATCATATACATAAACAGTGTGTGTTTATTGGAGAGGGATTTAGAGCATGAAGTCTTAAGACACGTTCAGTCCCTGAACTTAAATTAGAATCCCTGAGGTTAAATTTAAAGGGTTGTGGGTTGCAGATGCTCGTTAATAATTCATACATCTTTGCATTTCAAAAGTCATCACTGACTGATTCTGGGTCAGAGTTGGAAGAATTTACTCGTTTCTGAGTTTTTCCATCCTAGTTGCAACAACAAAGCCTTCTGAAGTGGGAGCTGCTGTTAATCATTCTTGCTAGATTCAAAACATAAAGAGATGAAACAAGGTCACAATATCAAAGACAGTAAAACTAAAACTAACAACACAGCAAGTCGTTTTCTGAAAGATGACCGAGATTGTTTATATTTTAAAGAATGAGACATTAAATGCTCTCCATATTTCAGACATTTTCAGTATTATTAATGAATTTACTAGAAGAATATTTGCAATATTTGCAATAATTAAAATGTAAAACGGCTGCAACTGCTAACTAAAAAAACAACTGTTAGTGGGTAGACTCATACCCTCAAGAATGGGACACAGGTAGTGGCCTTAATTGAATATATTAATTTGTAAAACCAGAGTTTTTAATGTTTTGGATTTTTTCAGGGATTTGACTCACAGCTACACATCAGTTCTCAATTAAAATGTTTTCTAAAATACTGAAAGTCACATCTTAGCGAAGACACTAACGACAACATCATGTTTTCTTTTTCTAAATAACACTCAAAGTTTTTCCCTTTTCATACATAGGCCCATCAAGGTTGTCATGTTTTCCATTTATTTTTCTCATAACTGCAGAGTGGCTCTAAATACATATTTTGACATCATTTTCAATGTGCAAGGATTTTTGTGAGAGATCCAAATAACTCTGCAGCACTTCGGCTTCCTGGCATCTGCCTTAAAACATAATCTTTATTATTAAGAAATGGGAAATGTTAAAAATAATAATGGATTGCATTTATATAGTGTTTTTCTAGGCACCCGAAGCGCTTTCAATTCCACTATTCATTCACTCTCACATTCACACACTGGTGATGGCAAGCTACAGTTGTAGCGCAGACTGACAGAAGCGAGGCTGCCATAACGCGCCATCGGCCCCTCTGGCAATCACCAGTAGGCGGTAGGTGAAGTGTCTTGCCCAAGGACACAATGACCGAGACTGTCTGAGCCGGGGCTCGAACCGGCAACCTTCCAGTTACAAGACGAACTGCAAACTCTTGAGCCACGATTGCCCAGTCTGTACAACAGATTGCCCAGTCTGTACAACAGACTGGGCAATCGTTAAGTCTGTACAACAACATGCTTCAGTGTACCAGTTTATTTGAAATACATTTAAATATGCAATTCTTAACACATTAATCACATTAATCAAGGACAACTAACTTTTAAACTAACTTTAGAACTGAAATATACAAAAACAATAACTAAGTTCATATAAAGCTTCAAAGAAATCGATCCTTGCTATCCAGAATTAATGCTTTTGAGATAATTTTTTATCTTATACCCTCTTTTTATCCTTAACACAAAGGCATAAAGCATAATATTTTTTAACAATGCAGCCAATGCATTAAAAAAAGTTTGAGAAGATGAATAAGTTTAATGAGTGGATAATCTGGACTGTACAGGAACTATGGGTGAAGAAATTTATAGCCCAAATCTTTCTTTTTAGAAAGATGGACTGAATTTTATGTGTCAATATTATCAAACACATTTTAAAAAAAGTTTTCTAACTTTTATAAACCAGATTTTATGGCGGCCACAACATTCTCCTTTCATAATCTGATATGTGTAAGGTTCTTATATGTATCAGATATGATATTTCAACATATTAACTAAAAGAAAACCTACCAACGGGCAAAACTGATCCATGTGTACTCAACTCTTTATAAAAGATTCATATCAGTTTGAACCTAACTTAATAACTAGTTTACAAACACAAAACTGCTTTAGGCATGATGTTAAGTAGTCATTGTGTTGCCTAGCAACCACCTGACAACATACTAATTGTAAACAATGCTATAGCATGTGACTTAACAAGTTTAATCTATTATAAAATATTTTGGCTCATCACTGGGTGATTCCAAATGAATAATAGTGCTCTTCTGTCATTCTGCCTTTCAGACTCTTATTAGTACAACCCGCCTTCTCCCCAGCTCTGCCTCACCCTGGTCATTCAAAGCCTGATTCAAGCCTTCATTTTCATCTTCACCACCATTAGCAAGACTCCAAAGGCTCCTGTCCTAATTTCTATAACTGCTGGGACTCCTGCTATGATGGTTCATTAGAGTCTGATCACCAAATAGATGATTGATCATATTCTGTATGACAATAAAATATGTTCAGTTCTTCCAAATGACCTTTCCTTACGTTAGGGACAGATGCATTTATGTGAAAATACTACTCACTGAAATGGTCGACTCTGCCAAGCCCTGCCCACCTGGTAGTTGATGCTTTCCTTTTTGCCTTAAATGCCTGATTAAAAAACTAATTGCTTTGTTACTCCATTAGTAGCACCGGAAGCTACTTTACTTTTCCTGAATTTAATATAATGTAGATTAAAAAGCAATTACAAATAAGGACCTCTGGGGCATGAATAATAAAGAGATATCAGGATGCCTTTTCCTTATCTGTCTTCACTCATCCCAAATGGATTAAGCGGTCAAGTGAAAGTGGTCATCTATTTGATTAGTCAATCCACGGTGTTGGCTATAAGCACATTCACGTTTACCAGTTGATTGCAAGTACTTTTATCTTCTAAACCTTCAGTCTTTTAAAACTGTAGACCTTATTACTAACCACACACTAAGGTTTGAGGGATCTTCTAACATGGTTTCCCCCTGAGAACGAATCCATTAGTAAGCAGTGATTCTGTATATGTCACCTAGAACCTAACATTCTGTGGAGCAGGTTAGGTTGGACATTTACTAATGCTGCAAATGCAGGTTTGCTTGCTAAAAGAAACATTGAGAAAAAATATTTTTATAGTCATTTTTGGAACTAGTTATTCTAAAATATACATTTAGCATTATTACATTTGTAATAGCAGCCATCAGGAATTATTATATCATATGTTATTATATGAATGCATATTGTGCAATCAATGGAGAATTCTCAGAATGAATGAATGTAGCACAAAGTCATCACCACACTAACATGTAGGTGGAAAAAGCAACAAAAATAGCAAAACCAATGGGAAGAAGTTTTCCAGCTGACTGAAAGTGAATATATCTCCACGTAAAGACACATCCAATGAGCTCAATGAATAAGTTCACTTTGAGTTGTTTTGGTTTAAAAAAAAAAAAAGTTTTTCCTGGGAACATGAAAGACTGGAGACACGTGTGAATCCTCATCTGATGGATGAGTTTTTTCTTGTAGTGGCTAAATGGCTTCATAGAGTTATTTTAATAAGTGATGATGCACTTTCCTCATATTTTTAACATTCACTCAAACTTCTATGTAAAAAAAAGGGTCATACCCATTTTTACCAGAACGCATTTCCTTGCAGACCCATTCCAGAAATAAACACTCTTGTTTTAGCATTCATAATGGGGGGAAAGGCACACTTCACCTGTCACAGTAGCACCCAGTTTAGTTCGTTCTATAAATACACTAAGAAAAGACACCTACAAGGTGCTGTGAGCATTCCTCACTATGCAGTTAAATATGGATCGGAGGAGTATTGACGTCAGACTGACACGCACGCACTCACATGCACAGACACACGAGTTAACACACACATATGGGCCTTCACATGTGAGTAGACCAGAGCGCAAGCTGGCCCTCACACACACAAACATGCACGCACGCACTCTAACACACTCTCACACTTTCGCTTCCTCTCTCTCTCTTACACACACACACACACACACATGAGGCTACTCTTATTTCTAGCCCTGCCTCTGATGTCACTCTGTGAATTGGGACTGTCTCAGCAGCAGATTATGGGAAGGCTTATGAGAGCTTAATGATTCCTTGAGGTACAATGCTGCTAAATAATGGGAAGAGTGAAAGAGAGCAAAGGATTAACATGCACACACAGATACACTCATGTTCAGCAAATCTTTCCTACTATCTGTTTGTAAAGCTCCACTTTTACTCCGTATTGGGATTTAATGTCGACTGCCTGGCTGGCTGCTTGCACAGGTAGTCCTTCACAAATTTCCCACGTGTGGGACTAATAAAGGTTATCTTATCTTATCTTATCACTCGCATCAGTAAGCATTGGAAAATTCATTATGAGCTAAAGACATGCAGAAGGTTCGGTGTGACGGACGAGGATGCTAGGCATAGGGTGAGATGGAGGCTGATGATCCACTGCTGCAACCCCCTAAAAGGGGAGCAGCCAAAACACGAAGAAGAAAAAGAATTAAGAAGAAGGAATAAATCATTAGAAGCTGATGTAGAATATAAGATGTGTGCTCGCACTTTGATAGCCAAGAATGTTCCTCATCTCATTTCTTCTATAAGGATAGGGTCACGTAGGTATCGACCTCAAAGTGCACATAATAACATAAGCTACAAAATTAATCTGTGCAACCAAAAGATGACTGTATAAATAAATACACCTACTCTCAAGACCTTATATAAACAAATTCATGCCCATGACCTCAGGAAGTGGAACATCTCGTCCTGTAAGAGTCGTTCCTTTGGTCTCATGGACAATAACTACATGTATAACTTCTCATCTGCTTAAACCTGAATGGGACTGTGGTATGAATAGGATGACTCATGCTAAAAGGAATGCAAGGAGCTGAGCAATCTACATTGTTCAAACCTCATAGGGCAACAGATCTCAGAATAGCAGAGCTTTCCGGTTGCTTTGGGTAATTTCTTCTGTATAAAATGTTAGCAAATATATATGCAATATGCCAGTAACTTTCAAACCTGACATGCCACCTTTCCTATTTGCAGTGTTTTGACTTAGCCTTACACCTGAATGTGTTGCCACTCTGCTAACCTTTCCTCATTTGCTTTATTAGACAATTTCACACAATCCAAAAAACTCTATGGTGCTGTTTTTGGTTTGGATCAGTGTTTTGCCAAGTTTCTCTCCAAAGGGAGGATTGGTGTCCAATTGCATCTTTAGTTTGCTTGGCAGCAGGTTAGCATTCAGCAACGTCTCTCAGCAGAGGAAACACTCGGGCTCCACAGCATCAGTTAGGGGTTTTCATGAGTTATGCTTTAATTACTGCCTCAGCCTCTTAACTGTGCAAACAAACTGGAAGCCTTGTGAAAGGCTTCCTTAAGGCTTCCTTAAGGATTTTTCCTTAAGGATTTTTTGTTAATGAATAAAAATAATAAATACATAATAAATAAAATGTGCAAAGTCCTGATATAGTAAATGTACCATTCGTTTGTAATCTTCTCCGTAGTTGTAAACTGGAGTAACAATGTATGGTTCTCACAAAAGTCAAAGGCACACCTGGACCTTTGAGTTTGGAACTGGCATCAGGAAAGTGAAAAATAAGCGGTACTAAAAATAAACAGCTAAAGGAAATTTTTAATAATTGGTAGTAATGTCTGTGAAGGTTCTCAGTCATCCAGGTCATCGTAGTCAAAGGAGCTTGCAAAGAAAAGCGTCTGGACTTCTTTGAGTTACTTGAAGACGTTTCACCTCTCATCCGAGAAGCTTCTTCAGTTCTAAGGTCAAATGGTGGGGAGTCCCAGATATAAACCTAGTGGGAGTTTCCCCCACAGAGGGACAGAAGGACCCCCTGATGATCCTCTAATCGCCTGAGCCAAGGTGTGAAACTGGGTGTGGGTCCCAATCAGCCAGAGTTTCAGGTGAGTTCATTGTGAAACCTGGCCCCACCTTATCATGCGAATTCCTGAGGTCAGATGGCCCAGGATGTGAGTGGGCGTTAAGGCGTCTGGGAAGGGATCTCAAAACTGGATTATAGATGGCAGAGAGTTGGTGTCGTAAACCACCGCCTCTGTTCAAAGATGGTCGCTCACAGTGGACATAGATGGCTTCTTTCACTCCTCTTTCAAACCATCTGTCCTCTCTGTCCAAAATGTGAATGTGAATGTAAGTCCAGACGCTTTTCTTTGCAAGCTCCTTTGACAATTGGTAGTAATAATTTCGCTTGAGTGGGTGGCAGCAGTTCAGTAACATGACTGGGTATAAAAAGAGCATCTCAGAGAGGCAGACTTTCTCAGAAGCAAATATCTGCAATGAACTGCATCTGCAAATATGTTAAACTGCATAAGGCATCTATTACATTATTATAAGAGTCGGAGGATGAACTGGAACTTTCACCAACTCAAAACATTTGGTGCATCATGAAACAACAAAACATGATATATGACTGGTGAGCATCATATATCAGACACAAATGAGACAACTTTCCTCTCATTCTTGTCTTCCCAGACATTTACAGATTATTTGTGATGTATGCACCCAAAAATGGTCCATTTTCTTCATTTTAACATTTGACATGTTTTCTGTGTTTTACCGTGGATAAATATGGGTATATGGGATTTGAAAATCAATGCATTTTCTTTTAAATTTACATTTTACACAGCTTCTGAACTGGAAATGGGGTCATAAATAAAAAATTACTCAATCTGGTTGAGTATCCCTGCAGCAACTGAACCACAACATTAGCATGGGGAATGGCACAAACAAACCAGCGCTGTTTAGGTATTCAGTACCTTAACTGGACACTAGGTTAGTAACTCATTTTCCCTGACTGCGCACAGGATAGGGGTTAAAAGTGATTCAGCACCTCATCTATAGCAGGGTTAGGCCACAGCAGGGTTGACACGTGGAGTGTGTGTCATATGACCCCATCACTCATGAAATCTGGGTTCAGGGCAGAGGGAGGGTTATGTTTGCAGAATGTGTTGATTTTAGGCAGACTGAAAACAGACAGATTAACATTCCCCTAGTATGACTAGATATGGAGGCGATTGTGGCTCAAGAGTTGGGAGTTCGCCTTGTAATCGGAAAGTTGCTAGTTCGAGCCACGGCTCGTTGCGTCCTTGGGCAAGACACTTCACCCGTTGCCTACTGGTGGTGGTCAGAGGGCCCGGTGGCGCCAGTGTTCGGCAGCCTCGCCTCTGTCAGTGCGCCCCAGGGTGGCTGTGGCTACAATGTAGCTGCCATCACCTGTGTGTGAATGTGTGTGTGAATGGGTGGATGACTGGATGTGTAAAGCGCTTTGGGGTCCTTAGGGACTAGTAAAGCGCTATACAAATACAGGCCATTTACCATATGCTTTTCCACTACCAAACTATTATAAATTTATTTTGAAGCACTGCTATAAATTAGTTTAGTGCTAGATTGGCAGCCACAGACTATAAAAGCAGCATCTTGAGAAACAGTGTGCGTCAGACCATGCTGATGGTCTGACGCACACTCAGACCATCAGCTATAGCATTATGTAAGACAGTTTCTGTAGTTGTTAAATGCCATTTTGTTAATTTTAATTTTTTCCCCTCAGTCATATTCTTGAGATCTTGAGACTTTATTGTTGGCTCGACCAATTAATCCACACTGTAAATTTGGGGAAATAATCCACTTCTGCAACATCTAAATCAGAAAAAAGACTGTATTGGTGAACTACTTGAAGGGCTTTTATTCAAGCCTCCATTGCATGGCCAGTCCGCATAAACATGAACAGGTAAACTTTATCTGTGTCTTTGAACTGACTCTAGTTTTTAAAAATCAGCTCTGTAGGATAGATTAGTTTGTAAAGCCTTTGTTTTATCCAGAAATCAAGGACTTGCTGTTATCATAAGTGCAGGTTAATGTTTTGCTGCCAAATGAAGGCAGCAAAACATTAACATCCACATGAATGGATGCCTGCATATTGAAATCCATCCTAAATTAGGAGCAACAAAAGCATCCTAAATAACAACTGAATCAATTATTCATGTTTGTTCTTTATGTTACATATATCAAAATTGAAATCTTCCTCTGAGTGCAAGCAACCTTGTCTCACATCATCTAACACAAATGAACACTTTGACCCACTGTTTGTTTGGATCTGATTACCATATGCCCCACAGGGCATAGCGATACCCTCTATGCCCTGTGGGAATCAGATGTAACTGATAAAGCTAGCAAAGCAGAGCAGTGTGTCAAAAACAGCTCTGTTAAAAGACAGCTTCCACTGCTGCTCAGCAATAATCTCATTGACAAACGAGACATTTCCTGGAAAAAACTAATTTGGGTGTGACCTGCAAGGTGGGGCTTAGACACAAGCCAAGGGTTCAAAATTTTCTTCACTACAGGGATAAGCATGGTTTTTTTTTTGATAGTCTTCTCTAACAATATAAAAATAGCCCAGACCCAGAAGTGCTACCATATAAGATTAGAAAAGATGAGATGTGATCTATCAATCCCGGAGCTGGAAAATTCAAGTGCTACAATAGCCTAGAACAAAGTTACTTAAATAAATTAGAATATATCTTGCTAAAATAAAATATAGTACGTCCTATCTAGGTTAACTAGTGATTCTAAAATGACAATAAGTTGCATCTCTGTATATTTAGTCTTGTGAAGGATTGTTGACCTGTCTGCAGCGTACCTGACGTTTGCACTATAATTCTGATTTGGATACACTGGGTGGATGAAAAGACCAAGTGGCTCAATAAGGTAAAAATTACCCAAAAGATAGGAACACAATTAAATAGAGAAACATATTTAATAAAATCATCACGAGAAAAATAATAAGTAGGCAATTTAAACAATAAACATTTCCCATATCGTCCTTGTGCCAGTGGAACTGAGAAAGTGTGTGAAAGTTTTCTTCTACATGTTCAGTAAACGGTGCAGTGTGTAGTCTGGATTATCTATGACTGATACCATTTCTTCCAGCGACCTTCTCTCCAGGCTTGCTACAGTGCTGTGAGTGATGTCATGCTACATGCTACATTCACAAAGCAACAACAACCGTAGCGAGTTTCCTCTTCAAGGACTTCAGACACATTCTACAGCTGGCAATTTAATAACCAGGCCACTGAAACATGCTGCAAGACAACTGTCACAATTTACAGGAACACAAGAACTGAGCGGTGGATTAACATGGCTAAATCTATTTTCTGACTCTAGCGTACCTGTAACTGGAGGTGACAAACAATGGAATTTACAACAACAATGGAATTTAACCCAATTTTTGTAGTGCAGAAAGCTGCACCTGCTGAAGTCAAAAGAATGACTTTGTTCACACAAGGTCTCAAGAGTTGGTGTAAAGCTAGTTATTATCAGATTTCAACTGTAGTCAAGATCAGACTGAGATTGAAAGAGTAATTAAGTTTCATTTACACAAGTGAGAATGTACAGTAGTTTCTTCACTTTGGAAGCCTATGAGGATGCTAAATTAACTTGAGGTAATAAATAAATAAATGCAACAAGAAATGAATAAAAAACAGTAAGACATATTAGAGGAAGAAAGAAACCCACAACAGTTTGTCGTGTCTTTCCCCGAGAACGCTGAACCTCCCAAAAAGTTGATTCTGTTCATTTGGACGTGATGTTTTCAGTGGGAGAAACATTTCATCACTCATCCAAGTGACTTCCTCAGTCTCAGCTGACTGCAGGTTTCCCCAACCTTATAAACAGTACAGTTGCACAATGACTGAAACTAGCACACTCAATGAACAACGGGCTGCGAGGTCAGTTCCTTGATCATTAATATGCAAACTGTCATGACAAAATGCTACGTCTAGATGAACAGAATCAACTTTTGGGGATTTACTTTGTTCTAATGTGCAAAACAAAAACAAACAAACACAATGTTCATTAACAATTTCAAAACCAAACACGACTGCAGGGGCTTATTTTCCTTACTAAACTATGATGAAGCCACGAGCAAAGCTCTAACTGGATAAAAATGATTGCATGCTTCTTAGGGATGCTCTCTGCACACAGTAATAAATTACAGGAGCAGCAGCGAGTGCTTTTGGATTTGGTCCCAGATTCCACCTCTCAGGCTGCCCTGACCCTCCAATGTGTGAAGAATCCTGAGAGGAATACCTGAAATTAGATAAGTGAAGTCTGACTGACAACCCCCCACCGGCACCCCCACCTGAACCGACACATGTCTGATCATCAGCTTACTCTGTTTTTTCAGCATCCTGTGTGTTTTATATCCACTTAATATATATTTATCTTTTATATTATGCATATATGCATTTGTTTATTTTATATTTGTATATTCTGAACACAGGGCAGTGATTAGCACTGTTGGCTCAAAGCAGGAAGATTGTGGCTTCAGAAATGGGGCGATTTTGTGTGGAGTTTGCATGTTCTCCCCTGGCTTGTGTTTGAACATGACTGTGAATGGTTGCCTGACTCTCTGTGTTAGCCTTGCAGTTGACTGGCAGCCTGTCCAGAGCGTACCCCGCCACTGGCCCTGTGATGGCATGGATTGTCCGCTGGTCCTTTGTGACCCTAAACTAAATAAGGAGAAAAAAGTGGATGGAGTTATGTATCCTCCAATTTTTTCAAGCAAATTTCTGTCTCATTTGATCCTCTGCACTTAAGTATGAAATAATTACCTTTGCTTCCCACTCACTGCACAGTAACTGTTTACTGCATTTCCCTTCAGATTTGCAGGCCGAAAAAATAAAATAATTATTTGGAGGATTCTTTGCATTGTTAGCTGCTATAAAACAAAATTTTGTTTGCAACAGAATGCGTCATCTGTACTAATTTTACTATTTTAATAATTAAGTCCTACATACAGCCTTAGTAATCACAGTCTGGATGCAGCCATTGTTACGTGCAGAAGTTGTGATGTATAAGTGTGGAAACAGCTTGAACACGTATGTCGAGTAGGAGTCTACTGATTATTTTAGCCTCGTTGTCCAATTATGAGTAATGTTACCTCATTATTATAAACTGGAGGGAGGTGAGGTGGCAGAGCATATGGAGAAGTAAAACTTTCTTTGGTCTGCTGTATGATAGCTACTTTCTAGATGTCTAGATCTGTATGCAGCCACTCAAATGAACCATTCACATATTTGCACTACTTCTCACACGCATAAGCGGACACGTGCAAGCGCATAGATTCTCAAGCCTGACAGTTGGTGTGCGTCATGCGGTGCTGATGCTCATTCAGTGCCTCTATGAAAAGTCTCGGGCTGATTGTTGAGTGATGCAAGATTGATATGTAACTCCTCTTCTTTTTGCTCAGACAAACAAGTGGGTGTGTTAAGCTTTCAGGAAGATCTGGTAGTGAACGAGAGGGAAGAAGTGGGAATAATGCAGCGTTGATTATGTTTTCTAGTTTGTTGATGCGGTATTTCACTCATGTCTGACATGTTCTGGGAAATCTACCTGTTTAGCTGTGCGATATGTGTAAAATGAATCTGGACAGCGTTTCTGCCTCTCTCTCTAATATATCTCACCACCTATCTGCCTCCAGTGGTCTTTAACTCAGTCTTTCTCCCACCTTTCTCCCTCCCTTGTCTCTCTCTCTCCCTCACTCTCTCTGTCTCTCTCTCTCTCAGTCTCTATGCCTCCAGCAAAGGCCTTTTCCTTCTGCAGTTTACTGTGTCCGCATTACGCGCCCATCTGCGTCACGCATGAGGCATGGCTGAGTGTTAAAAATAACAGATGAAAGGGGAACAGACGGATGCAAAAAGAGAGGTGAGGGGGCTGATGACTAGGGTTAGGGATATGGAGGGGAGAGGAGGCGAGAGAAGGAAGAGAGGGAGGACTGGTCTTAGAAGCAGCAGCCTGCGGGATAGAACTAAAAAAACACCCAATCCATCAATTGTTCATATATTTGTTCTGAAGGCCATTATCTGCAACTGTGGTGGCACAGAAACAGGCTTAAACAGGGCTTGAATCCTGTCTGCTCGAGGTTATTAAAGATCTGAATGAAAGCATGTGGGTCCCGAGTGATGGGAGGACTTGCGTCGTGTGTGGTGTCTGCTCTCTAAATATAAAAGAAGAAACTTGTATCGTGTTTGTTTAGTTTGAGTCACACTCAAAGTAAAGTTGCTAGTCACTTGGGTTTAGGGTTAAAGGTTAATGATTAAATAAGATTTAAATTGAAGTTATTTTATGATCTTCTAGGTTAAGCTGAACAGTTATGGTTACAATATTTTACATTTCAAACATGCATATCGTGCCATATTTTTACAAAACTGGCTTTGTGTGGCTCTATCCAGAAATATTTAGAACTACTAACTTAAAAAAACAGTGATTAATAATTGACCAACTTGATGCTGTAATTGATAAACACAGACAGAGGTTTAGTCTCTCTAGACTTCTTTTTTTCATTGTTTGGTTCTTAGCTTTGTTCACGTAATGAATCTGGATTTTTTTTTCATGGTTGCAGGTTTTTAAATCAACCCCAATAAAAACATCCCTCACATCCCTCGACTTCCTTTACTAGTGTGCGATGCTGGAAAAATGCATAGAAACTTTGGATCTATACATGTTGTTAAAATGCAAATTACTTTACCATTTTGTGGTTTTGTGCATTAGTGGTGGATATTACCAAACAAATCTGCAGTTAATGCAAACCATTTGACACAATCTGACAGCTCCCTGTTTGCCTTATCTAAGAGGTACAGTCATAAAGTCCTGGATAAAAAAAAAAACGTAATTAAATTTATTTGAAATCCCCTTTAAGGTTCTTACCTCGTACAGTGCAGAACTGCTTCCAACTGCTGCTTGTTTTACATCGCTCCCTCAAAGTCCCATCTGGACCAATTTGCATTTGGCTTCTCTGATCTACAGTGGCATAATGGCATGCACCAGAGTTCAGACTGTTTGTTCTGAATGTTTTTCATCAGATGCCCCAGGATGTTACAGTGAAACTCAGTCTGATCATTAGGGACAACTTTCTGTTTGCAGTTCTGACCTGACGCACTGCCTTCAGGCCTGAAAACTTTACACTCTAACACTTTAAAAGTTGTTTTGGGTTATATTGCACCAGTTTGATCTGTCAAGTGTCAAGCCCATGTTGACACACATGTAAGTAGTGAGCAAAACGACAGATGTATTACATCGGTACACAACGTGGCAATGTTGAAGCCAAATTCTGTTTGGGTACGATATTGGATTTCTATTAGGGAGAACTGTAGAACTTCTGGATTGTACTTCATAAGAATACTGACATGTTGGTTTGAACCTATAAAGAACAGGTGATGTGGAGACTGTCATTTTATCCAGCCTTTACATTATGCTGCCAGATGAATATCAATGTTTATGTTGGTGGTAAATGGTAAATGGTAAATGGACTGATTCTTATATATGCGCTGTTATGTGAAGTTGATATGGAATAAAGACCAAAAAAGGACAAGATACATACTGCTGGATTTATTGGACTGTTTACTTAATGCGTGCATACCAGTGACATCGCGTCACCCCCCGTTAACGACCACCTCAGTGGCTTCAAGCGTAGGCTTAGCCTCTATAGCGCTTTTCTACTCTACAGTACTCAAAGCGCTGTATACAACATGCCTCATTAACCCATTCACACCCACTCATACAAGCACTTCTAAACACAAGTGCAAACTAAACCAGGGGTCCCCAACCCCCGGGCCTCGGACCGGTACTGGTCCGTGAGTTGTTTGGTACCGGGCCGCGAGAGTTGAGGCTCAGGTGTGAAATGTATAGTTTTCAGGGTTTTTATCGGTTTTCAGCGTTATTTTGTTATCGTTTGTATCGTTAACTTGGTTTTCCTGGGTCTTTTCACGTGTGTTATGAATAAATCTTTTTTTCGGTACCGGTACTAGTTTTATTTTGTTGTATTTATCCGCGACACCTTAAAGGCCGGTCCGTGAAAATACTGTCGGGCACAAACCGGTCCGTGGCGCAAAAAAGGTTGGAGACCGCTGAACTAAACTACAATCAGTCTAAGTAATGAACAAGTTCAGATGACAGTGCTGTCAGAGACAGAAGCTGGGCTAGCTTGATAGTTAAAGTTGTTCAACAGTTGCAGTGTTTTGAGGCTCCACTGCACTCGAACAATATGACACCAAGTTGTAGTTATTCAGAAGAAATTTTTATCTTTTATCTTTATCTTTTAGTCTTTCTTTCCCACTGATGCCAAAGTGCTTGCTCACAGGGTGTCATATGATTGATATTTTTTCTCTGTATATATTATTGTAGGGTCTACCTTACAATATAAAGTGCTTTGAGGTGACTGTTGTTGTGATTTGGTGCTGTATAAATAAAACTTAATTAAAAACTGAATTGAAAAGAGTTCAAGTGCTGCATAAAATGTAATTATAATAATATATAAATCTCACAAAGCCATATTTTATTCACAACTTTACTGGCAACAGGTTAGTAAAATGACTGAGTATAAAAAGATTAGAGATGCAAGATATGCCAAGGTTCACCAATCTGCAAGAAAATATTTCCATCATTTACAGTACATAATATCACCAAAAGAATCAGAAAATCTGAAGAAATCTCTGTGCACAAGGGACAAGGCCAAAAATCAGCACAAAAATCAGCTTGTGATTTTTAGAAGGGCACTGTAATGGAAATCACTGCATGGGCTCAGGAACACTCCCAGAAACCACTGTCTCTGAACACAGTTCACCATGCCATACACAAAGTTTAAAATCTCTCATGCAAAGAATAAGCTGTATGTAAATAAGACATATAAACATGATCCAGAAATGCCAATGAATTAGAAATTCTGAAATTCCTATACTACATCCTCTAGACCAGGGGTGGGCAATTCCAGGCCTTGAGGCCCGGTGTCCTGCAGGTTTTATATCACTCTGGGTCAGCACACCTGAATCAAATAATTAATTCATTACCAGGCCTCAGGAGAACTGCAAGACATGTTGAGGAGGTCATTTAGCCATTTGAATCAGCTGTGTTGGATCAAGGACACATCTAAAACCTGCAGGACACCAGCCCTGGAGGCCTGGAGTTGCCCACCCCTGCTCTAGACTGAACAGGAGGGGGACTTGTCTGATGGGATGAGGGTGCCTCATTAGTGCCTAATAAACTGGCAGCTTGCATATCTGGAAATGCACCATCAACGTTACAGGTTTCAGGAAAATATGATCCCATCTAGATGACATTTTTCTTGCAGATTTCAGCAAGACATTACTAAAGTGCACAATGCATCAATTAAAACAGTGTGGCTTTGTAGTAGAAGAGTGTGATGGCTGATACTCCTCTCTATGGCCGCAGCCCAACTTTTCCATGAAGTGTTGCTATCATCATATTGTTGTCTCAGGAAGAGATGGGCAGCAACGCGTTATTGTAATCAGATTACTTTTTTTTCGAGTAACGAGTAAAGTAAGGGATTACTATTGCAAAAACGGTAATTAGATTACTGTTACTTTCCCGTAGGAACGCTGCGTTACTGCGTTACTAAAACCATGATTTTCTTGCGAGAATGTCTCATGACAGTGACATAAGCGAGTGCGACGTTCGTGCCAACAGCTGTGTGCAGATCAACTATGGATCATATATCGAGTGCGGGAGAGAGTATGAGCGTGCAGCGTTTAAAGCGTGGAAGTACTGACCTTATTTTGAGTTTGATTCCATAAAAAGTGACAAAAACATTAGTGTCCGCTGTTCACTGCGTGGGAAGAAAACTTTTTACAGCGAAAAAAACCCCTTAACTTCCGAGCAAGCACCGAGTGCGCTACGACGTAATGGGAAACTCACAGAGAAACTCGCGGATTCTTCAACTGACCGCTGCGGCACACCTGCACCAGGGTAAACCTCCGCCTACCCCACTCCTGCTTTACAGGTGAAAATAGAGCAACAGGACCGCTAGTCTTTGATTTTATTTATTTTCTGCTGTGTTTCACTTGCATCTATTTGAAAGACTGAGTGTAAACACAAAAAATATTTTATTTTATGTGCTGGAATGTGCAGAAAATAGGTTTAAATGTTAAACAAATTTCTTCCAGTCAGAGAATGGTGCATATAATTAAATTTTTGCTTGATGCATAAAGTTAAAAGATTAAAACTAATAAAACAAGTTTTAAAAAGAGACTTTTCCATTTGATTACATTTTGTATGATGATTATGCAGAAAAAGTAGAATTGGGCTGAAAGATCTATCGCTTTATCACCTATTCAGGTTGTAAATCGTGTTTTTAAAAAGTAACTAAGTAACTAAGTAATTAATTACTTTTGAACGGGATTACTTTTTTGGGGAAGTAATCAGTAATTTGTTACTGATTACTTTTTTCAAGTAACTTGACCAACACTGGTCTCAGGTTAAGCATTTAAACCTTTTCTTATTTAGTGTGAATAAGATATAAAAATATGGTTTTATGAGATCTGCAAATCATTGCATTCAGCCCGACTTTTCTGGAACTGGCTGGATTTAAAATGTGTTGATGTGTGTGTGTTCATGGACAGACTGCTAAGCAGAGGAGTTATAGGGAGCCACACAGTGTTTGTTAGCTTACTAAATTTAGCGGCTAATAATCCTACAGACATCAGCTCCTGTTGGTCAGTGTTGGAGGATGTGTGAACCCCACATCATCAGTGTGAGGACTGGAGTGCTGCTGCCAAATGTTGATTATTATCCCTTTAAATGCAGTGTTGGCTGTTTATACAAAGAGCTTTCTCTTTTTCCAAAGAAATTATAAATATGATGGTAACTAGCAGAAGTACAGACACTAGTGTTAAAAAATATTTATGTACTTATTTACTATTTACTCCAATATTCCAACTTCTTTACTCAAGTAAAAGTGAAAAAGTATGTGTACTTAAAATTTCTACCATCTATTTTTATGCAAAGCTAACTGAACCGTGTGCTATATAATATTAATAATAAAATAATATGAGTAGATAGAAATACAAACTTCAGTCTAAATTTGAATTCTAATAAATGCCCTGAGCTTGAATCAGTTAAATAGAACATGAGCGGAGAAAAAGAAGGAAAAAAAATAGCTCTATTTTCTGTAACCTACACGGTCGAGGATGACTTAAAAGTGGGACTCGGCAGGTGAGGAACCCTAAAATGAGTTGCAATGGCTCAACTTCTATTGAGTGCTCCGGTAGATTGTCTTAGTGTACATGCTGTGATCATCTGACCTGCTGCTCTTTGTGGACGTATGCACCAGAATTCAACCAGATGTTTCATGAGTTGGGCTGGCTGATTTCAATCCTCTATACTGTTTATGCTGTCTTTTTTCTTGATGGTATAAAGTTTGTATGATGGTGAAATTCAGTGATCATCAGCTTAAATTCAAAATCATCTCTGCTACCCTTTCTGTACCTTACTCTGACCATGAAACCATGGCCACTGTGCACCAGTCACAGACTGTCCTTTACTTTAAATCCATCACAGTACAGCAAACTAACCTGTTTATCCTGCACTAACCTGCAGAGGATTCTTCATGCAACGTTTAAATAACTCAGTCTACCTCGGTTTGTTTTGCAGCAGGTTTCATAATATGAGAAAACATAATCTCACATGTACAGACAGTTTATGAAACACCCCTGAGCAGTCCTTACCTTTAAATCTAACCTCTCTTCTTCCTCTCCTGTCCTGTGTTTCTTATCTTTCTCCATCTCTGAGTGAAATACAGCAGCTGGACCTTTAGCTATAGCAACACACTGTGTGACAAACTGCACACAAACAGTTTGTGTGTTTGCTGATGTCTGTTGCTGATAGAAATGCTGCATTTGAAACTTCCTACCACAACGTGTTCCTCCCTTTATGCTCGCTCGTATTCTGTATGGCCAGCTACACGTGCAGCAACCGCAACTTATGGACACCTGCAGTTGTTCCGATGTTGTGCCAAAAAATAAAGTAGTGCCCACTTTTACACCCTCACTGCCACACAGTGTGCACACAGTTTTTCCTCTTTCATCTCTTTTTATGGGATTGACACGCAAACAGGATTGCTGTTTAGGCGTCAAACCAAAAGTAACGAGCCCATTTTGAAAATGTAAGGAGTAGAAAGTACAGATGTTTAAACTGTAGGGAGTAAAAGTAAACTGTGTCAGAAAAATAACTACTTAAGTAAAGTACAGACACCTGAAAATTCTACTTAAGTATAGTAACAAAGTTTTATGTACTATTATGACCTTTGCTTTAAAGATTAATGTTAAAGGTTCACTAGAAGCACCCTGAGTGCTTCCAGCACATGCCACATGACCATAATGCATTTCCTGAGGAATATTTGCCGTGCAGCTTATGCACAAGTTCACTAAGGAGGAGCTCAATTCTCACACACTGTCTTGGCTCCTCTTGCTGGTAGTGGCTATTTCCTGATCCTCTCTTCTATTTGTCACTTATATTTTCCCACGATGTCAAAATCACCCCCTTCTCAGTTTTAACTCTTATTCAGTGATTTATCTTCCACGTTCTTTCATCTCATGTTAATCTCTCCCGTTGCCTTTCAGCCCTTCTATCAGCTCCAACATCAGGATTGGTACGGCAGTGGGGGGTCCTGTCATTATTTTCTGTCGTTTTACAGGACTGAAAATTTTGTTCCTTCCTTCTCTCACTGTTGAACCGAACGTTCTGCCGCCCTCTCTCACACTGCTTGTTTTTCATCAACCTCTTCACCATTACCCGTCGAATGGGGGCACACACGTTCTTCTTCTTCTATTCAGCTTGCTGTACCTTCCTTCCGCCTCACCACTATGGGAAGCAGAGCTTTCAGCTGCTCTGCTCCCAGGCTGTGGAACTCTCTGCCCCCAGAAATAAGAAACATTGGTTCTCTCCCACAGTTTAAATCCCAACTCAAAACTCATCTGTTAAAATCTGCATATTCACTGTGAATCCACTGTTTGTTAATTTTATCTTGTGCTTTTTTTATTGTTCTTATTCTGACATTGTTTTACTAAGTGTTTTATCCTATTGTAAAGTGTCCTTGGGTGACTTGAAAGGCGCTCATAAATAAAATTTATTATTATTATTATTATTATTATTATTATTATTATTATTATTATTATTATTATTATTATTATTAAAAGTATTACTTTTCAGCCACATTATCATTTTAAATTGCTGGTGTAAAATAGATAATGGAAAATGGGGGTAATTAATATTTCCTGATGCTCAGTAACAAGAAAATTTCCTGATTAGTCAGAATCTGCTTCACACATCAAATGTGGAAAGATTTCATCTTCTGAATATTTCACTGTAGTCTGAATAACTTCTGCTGAGAATCCATTATTCTGATACTCATCTCGTTGACTTATTTTTTCACTTTGACCTCCCATGGGTAGCTGCTGGGTTTTGAGAGATTCGCCTTGGTCTCTGTGCGTCACATCACTGACGTCAGCCTACTTGCTCCTCACATATGGATTGAGGTTAATTGTCTGTTGGTTTATCCTGTCATGCTGCTGTGGCTTGTCTGAGTTTCCCATTTCCTGTTTTCTGGTGAAAGAGTTTTTTTGGAACTGGTCTGATCCAACCCGTGGTAGATTTTCTCAGATTCACAGCCTTGTTAGAGGTTACATTCCTACATTCTTCAGTGCATCCATTAATGCAGTCTCATATTAGCTCCTGTTTGAAAACATTACAATTTACTTTCCTCCTAATGTCATTACTACAGATTTGATCCATGCAGATTTGATCTGGCACTACTATTACAGGAGAGCAGTTATTAAAGGCTGCCTTATTTCAATGTAACTGAAACAGACACAGCATCCTGAAGTAGGAGTGAAAACACTTTCACAAGACCAGAAGATTTAACACCTGGAGAGAAGTGTTAATAAGAAAATGTATGTGCAGACGTAGGCAGACACAAAAACACAGGTGAAATAATCACAGGTAATATCTGGAAGAAACAATGACGTCAGGCAAGTGGGAGAAATGTGAGAACAGAATAAAACTGTGACTCTCAGAAGTTCTACCATCGGCAGGACTATAATAATGCCAGCGAAGCTTCAGTGAATTCAATCAAACAGACGTCGGGGACAGATGGAGGCAAGAGGGGACAGTGAAGCAAATTAAACACTGATACAGATCAGACGAAAGTGAAACAAAATAGCTTTTTACCGGACGCAGAAAATCTGCCTCAGCTGATTACTATCTGTTCTTTGTGCAAAATCCTAATCAACCATATTAACATTCACCTGCTCCCTGAAGATTAAGCACGCTTTAAAAGAAAAAGGAGAGTGGAGTGTTTGTTTGGGTCACCACATGCAAGCTGTGCCATAGATTCTCTGCAGGGAATCCTTCCAAGACCCAGACGCTCTGTGTGAGCTGGCTTTCTTTAAACACAAGTGTTTTATGTGTACTGCATATTATATATAAGGGTGGCTGTTGAAGCTGTAGTTAGAGCTGTCACCCTACACCAAGTGGGTTCCTGTTTCCTCTAAGAGTCTTAGGACTTTTTAGATCAATCATTGATTTTAATCTGGCTGTGGATGTGAGTCTGAATTGTTAGCTGCCTCTCTGTCTTACTCCTGTGACGATCCCGTGTTTTAAGAAAATTGATACATATTTATTTTTCTTTCTTGTACCCAGCAGGCAGCAACTCTTCTGGTTCCAGAAAGAACCACAGGAATAAACATATCTTACATAATGTTCATTTTGTATAATATTAGTGCCAATTACTGTTCAGAAGAAACATAAATACAGGGTTTACCTAAGAGAGGGTTGCTACCATATGAACATGAATAGTTTTTCAGTCACGTGCACTCCTCACTTTTCCCACCCAGTTTCAAAACATAAAGATGGAGATGACCAAAATACTCAGCTTAACGCAACAGAATATCATCAGCCAGCATCAAGGTGGCTACATCCATCTTTTTATATGTGTACTATGGGTTCAACCTTATGTTTGGTATTTTAAAAGGCCAGACATCGATGAGATTATCAATTACTGTTTTAAATTCTTGGAAATTGTAACACATTGTTATTTGGTAACCATATATCATAGGTGGACTGTATGCTGCACAACTTCACTATTTTCATGTTATAGTGACATTTTTGGCTACAGTAGGCAGCTGTTTTCAGTGAAAACCATTTAAAGGGGACCTATTATTCTTTGCCTTTTTGTCATACTCAGGGTTGGAGTCATTAATTTAGCTGGAAAAAGTTATCTGTGACACTTCAAGTTCAAGTTCAAATTTTATTTGCCACATGCAGTGGCAGGTTGCCCTGCAGTGGAATGAACCCGGCCCCCGATCATACACACACAACACAGACATCACATGGGGATACAAGTCAAAGAACGGTTGCATTATAGGAAAAAACACTGAAATGTACACTACAATGGGAAAGTACAAGAGAAAAAAAGAGACCTCTGCTCATGCTGGGCTATAGAGGACAGCATGAGAACAGGACACAAAAAAACTCCTCTGCACAGAAAGCACATAAATGTCCACAGTACAACATTATAGAGCACGTGACCAGCAACAGGGTTGGGTAGGGGATAAGGAGTAATCCCAGGCAACACAGCAGCCATCCTGCCACTGCGCCGACTCTCCAGCGCGGGCCCAGACCCGCCTCGTGTTCCCAGGAGGCAACAAGCATCGAAGGCATTGGAAGGGGAGGGGGGATGAGAGAGTGCTTATCAGTGTAAATGTATGTGTGTGCTTGTCCATAGTTCAGCTGAGACAGTGTCCTTCGCCCGATCAGGCTAAGTAAACAGTCTGCAGCCAACCCAGGTGGCCTTGCATGGAATGGGAAGGAACAGACTCAACACAGTCGTTATCAAGGAGTTATAACGACTGTGTACTTCTTGTTACATTACATTTGTGTTACTTCATAACAAGACATGAAATGGATTGTCACACAATTATCAGAAACTATTTAAACCTCACACTACAGTCCACAAGTCATACACATACATGCTTCTTTTAGTGCTTATGTTTGACCCCCCCCCCCCCCAACAACAACAAACAGCATAAAGCAAAGTGAATGAAATGGAAAAAAGGAGGCCACAGTGCTGCTCGTAAGTGCCTTTGTTACCTGTTGAAGATCAGACTCTGGCTGCTGGGCTGGGATCAGTATACAATTAGCTTGAAGCTGGCTCTCAGTTCTTGGCTAGCTTTGTGTTAGCATGCTGTCTGTGCAGATGCTTGCAAAGAGCTGATGCTGTTTTTGACTATGATGCAAATGTTTCTGTGCTGGACACAGTTTGCACTTTACTACTGTACTGTTGCCCTTTCATGCAATAAAAGTAAAGCCAGTGTTCATATCTCCACTTTCCAAAAGCTGCAGACCGCACCAATATTTTCCTTCTCCCTGCTCATTATAGCACACGTGTGTGGGGAAAAAAACGTTTTTTCTTTTCTATCTGCCTGTAATTCACAGTGGGTCTTGTAACTCAAACAGCAACATAATTGTAACTGTAATGCGATTACTGAATTTAGTACAGTGCATTTACTGAAAAATGTAATGAGATTACAGTAATGCATTACTTTGGAACTCGTTACACCCAGCACTGGTAATGATACATTCTTAGAGGGGTTGAAATTTATATTAAATATGGCCATAGTTTTAAGTAATGATGCCACTGTATGTATAAGTAATCCCTGTGAGACAAATGCTCAGGCAGTTTTGTGTTTTCTGTACTATGTCTGTGTTTTCTATATGAGGGGATATACTTCTTTAGCCATCTAAGACACTCACCCCACACACCTGCTGTTCAAACTATTTTTGTGAGGATGAGCCAGCCAGAACAGTTGTGTTGGGTTAGTTGGGTTAAAGCGAGGGTGTAATTGAAGGTTAAACATTGAAAACACAGTTTTTCAGTCAATGAAAATACTGGAGAAGCTTCATGGATGCCCAAAATAAGTTAAATACAATTTAATTAAACTTGTGAAGCATGCATTGCTACTCTTACATATTTTATTCTTGGACTAGAATCCAAGAATAAATATGGAGCTGGCAATGAGCATCATCTCCATCAAAACCCAACTATACACTCCCTGCTCATTTAGGAACAAGCTGGAGGACAGCTGGTGGAGCAGCTAAAGAGTCATTTTCTTTGGGAGTTGGTAAAAATTAAACACGGAGCCAAACAATAGTGTAAATTGGACTCACATTTGCCAGGTGGTGAATGATTATGTTGCTATCTAAGAAGTGGCTGCAGGTTTTCGTAAACTCAGCATAACAAATTGCATCTCTTGTTTATTGAGCCTCCCAAGGTGCTTTTTTTTTTTTTTCAGAACTACATGCTAAATGAACATTTGTTTTTACTGCTGACACTAAAAAGACGAAGATGAGGTGCAGGTGGTAGTGCTGTGGCTGTCAAGCGGCTTTAATACTGTAATAGTTTCACTTCCAGCAGAACTGTTTGGAATCTGCTAAATATGCATTTTGTCAAGGATTTACTTAAAGATAATACTTTAATCTTTACCTTTTGATTATGTACCATCAGCCACAACATTAAAACTTCCTGTCTTAGATTTTGCAGATACCCTTTGTAAGAGGTACTGTCCAGGTCTCGACATTGGTGACACAGTGTTGGTATGAATACTTTGGGTTTAAATGCTTGCAAGAGGAAGACCTCCCTGGAAAGGCCTTTTTCCAGTGGAGTCCAAACAATGATTGAAAAGACTGGGCAATGATAAGTCTGGAATTTGGGTGAACAATCTGGACTTTTCCCCATGTTGCTTAAGCTGCACTTCAGCTATTGCAATGAGGTGTGCTGTCATGATGAAGAGGACCATTACTATGATGCTGTTTAAGCTTATTCCGCTCCAATTTTATGTGGGTGGAACTTGTTAAGACACCATAAGCATGAATGCCAGGACTCAAGGTTTCGCAGCAGCAACAATACCAGCAGTGTTATCTGTTTCACATGTCTGTGATTGTACTGCTGTGGCTGATTGGTCTAGTTTTCATGTATACAACTTTAACAAAGCCTTAATATTGAAACATAACATGATATACATTTATATAGAAACATAGTTTTAACCCCCCCTCCCTTTTCCATCCATACTACTGTAAACATTTTTAATGCGAAGAACCTGGACTATTGAAAGTCTATGAAGAAAACTTAAATCTGTTTGAACACTAAGGCTGCTGGAGTGCAGCTGTGGTCCTCTCTGATTATAAGAGGGAAAGAATGCACTGTACATATCATTCATCAGCACTTCATGTTATACTATAACACAATATAATTACACAGAGGGAGTCCAGGGGAGTGCTACTCTTCTGTTTCAGCTGAGTCATTAAGGGCTTGCGCTTGCTATCATAGCAGATTAAATAACGCTGGTGTCAGGAAATGCAACAGCCACCTAAAAAGGTGGCAACCTAAAACTATACAAAATTGCAAATGTGACTGAATAAAATGAAATGCACAGATTAATGAGTTATCAGCACATCAAGGATAGTGTCATGTGTACACGGCTTCCTAAATTATAAACTTAGTCATGAGAATGTTAATAAAGTGCCATCTCAAGCATGCTTTGAGGAATGCTGTCATGTTTAATTTTAAAATATAATAACATATATTAGTAATATTAAATTAGCTACATTATAAAATGAGGAAATGATAGATATAGACATGAAAAAGAAAGCATACCCTCTTTCAGTTCAAAAGATTTAAGTATCAGGAGACAATAAAATAATCATCTATTCTTAGCGTGTTACATTTTGACAAAAGCAACTTCATATGAGCAACAAAACATGACATACAGCATGCCATTATTCATTTAATACAAGGAAGAAGCAGTGTGTGAAAAACTTTGTAGATCCCATTATTAATAACTTTACACAGTGTTTTTCCTGCAAGAAATTATTAGTGTGTTACATTACGTAGGAATTTTACCCCACATTTCTTGACAACATTGCTTCAGTTCATTGAAGTTTGCAAGCATTTGTTTATATACAGCTTTCTTAAGGTTCCATACAGCTTTCAGCTGGGTTGATTCTGGTTAACTGATCATTCTAAACTGCCCATAGGTTTGGATGTTTGTGTAAATGGTTGCAACAGACTGGCGACCTGTCCAGGGTGAACTCTGCCTTTTGTCCTATGGTAGCTGGCTCCAGTGCCCCTGTGACTCTGATAAGAATAAGTGGAAGAGAATGGATGGATGGAAGGAAATGTCTTGATGCATTCTCAATCATCCAGGAAAATAAATCTCCAAAAGTTGATTCTGTTCATCTGGACGTAGTGTATTCTGGGAGAAACGTTTCGTCACTCATCCAAGTGACTTCTTCAGTCTCAGCTGACTGCAGGATTCCCCAATCTTATAAACAGTACATTTGCATAATGACTGAAACCAGCCCACTGAAGGAACAATGGGCTGTGAGGTCAGTTCCTTAATCATCTGTTTATAAGATTGGGGAATCCTGCAGTCAGCTGAGACTGAAGAAGTCACTTGGATGAGTGACGAAACGTTTCTCCCAGAATACGCTACGTCCAGATGAACAGAATCAACTTTTGGGGATGGAAGGAAATGTCTTTCTCTGGCAACCTTTCCAAACAAGCCATACTTGTTCAGTCTTCTTCTTATTGCCCTTTTGTGAACATTAACAATGAAAATCCTATCTGAGGCCTGTAGTGTCTGAGATGCAGCTCTTTGTAGGGTCTTTACCTTACAATATAAAGTAACTATTTTGGTGATTTGGCACTATATATAAATAAATTGAACTGAATTTGATTCTTTTCAGTTTCATTGCATGGTCTGACTTTGCTGAGATGTCCTCTACTGACAGCTGTTTTGAATGCTTTCTACTCTAAAATAATCTTTATCACCATCAGCATCAGATTGTTCGGAAATAGCTTTAAACCCTTCCCATATTGATGGGCAGCAACAATTATTTCTCTAAGATAATTGCTGATGTCATTCGTCTTTGGCATTGTGTTAACAGATATTGTTTTATAGCTCCAAGAAAACTGTCAAAACTTCTGCATTTACAGAGGTGGCCAGCTTAGCTGATAATCAAATAATCATAAATGATGACATGATGTAATGCGTCAAGTGTTGTTGTTAATCTGGGGTAATATTTAAATAGCTTTAGAATAAATTAAATGATTTGTTTATGTTCTGATATGTAAAACCTTAAAACTGAAAAAAGGGTGTAGTTTCTTTTTCACATGATTGTAGATCAATAGAGGGAGAGATGTTGTCAGGAAAATGCTTTCATGTTTTTTGTAATACCAACAGGAAGCAGTGAGTGGACACTGAGCAGATTAGCTCTGAAGAGAAATGGAGTGAGTGAGCGAGTGAGTGAGAGAGGGATGATGGAGGAGGAGGAGGAAGGGAAGAGGAGGAGGAGGAGTAGAAAACATTGATCTGAATGCATGCAAACATGTATGGCTGAGAGTTATACAATTGTTCTCTTGATGAAAGATGGGGAAAGGAAGCTGTATTGACCAAAAAAGCAGAGCGACTCCAATCCTATCTACGTAACTCAGCACAGGTATTATTTTAATTTAACTTGATTTGATTTAATCTATTTTTATTTTATGTGAATTCAGTCAATTTTAGTTACATTGATTTAATAAATTTTAGTGCACTGCAAAATAAAAGTTTAATAAAATTCAATTCAGTTCAAGTCATGTAAAGCCAAATGACAACAACAGTCACCTCAGGGCGCTTTATATGCAATGTAAAGACCGTACAACAATAGAGAGAAACCCCAACAATCAGACGAACCCCTACGAGCAACGACCTGGTGACAGTGGGAAGGAAAAACTCCCCTTTAATGACAGAAACCTTCAGCAGAACCAGGCTCAAGGAGGGCCAGCCATCTGCCACAGTGTGCCAACGAGTCGCGTGGCCCCTGTTTATATTATACACACTATGTCTTAACCTTTGTGACTAAAATGATTAATTACAAACAATTACAATGTGTGACCTGAGAAACATGAAGACACACCTGCAACTAACAACATAACTGGACAATCAACAGTGTTTAGCTGGATTTACTGCATGAACCCAGGTTGTTGTAGAGTTTATGTTGATACTTTAGTGTAGGTCCACAAAATCACAACACAGACAGAGTCTCGCCAGACGCCAATCCATCACGGAGCTCCTAATATAGAATAGATGGAATAACCCTCAGCCCTCCTGTGACCCTGACCTGATTAAGCAGTGGTCAAAAAAGTGGATGGATGGTGAAAAGTGAAGTTCTTGACTAGTGTGATGGAACAATTCTTGTTCAAGCGACTTTCTTTTATTTGCATCAGGCAGGCACTGAAAACACAGAAGCGCAGCTTTTTTAAAATGTTAGATCAAATTACACGCAACTTAAAGTTGTTAGCAGCTGAATGGGATTCCCATGATGCATTGAGTTTTTCCTTTCCAGTCACCTTTGCCCAGTGCTCTAATAGGGTAATATGGTACTACAAGGTCATTAAGATAAGATGGGGCCTGATTATTTAAGACCTTGTATGTGAGGAGCAGGATTTTGAATTCAATTCTGGATTTAACAGGAAGCCAATGAAGGGAAGCCAAAACAGGAGAAATATGCTCTCTCTTTCTAGTCCCTGTCAGTACTCTTGCTGCAGCATTTTGGATTAACTGAAGGCTTTTCAGTGAGTTTTTTGGACATCCTGATAATAATGAATTGCAGTAGTCCAGCCTGGAAGTAATAAATGCATGAACTAGTTTTTCAGCATCACTCTGAGACAGGATATTTCTAATTTTAGAGATGTTGCGCAAATGGAAGAACGCAGTCTTACATATTTGTTTAATATGTGCGTTGAAGGACATATCCTGATCAAAAATGACTCCAAGGTTCCTCACAGTGTTACTGGAGGCCAAGGTAATGCCATCCAGAGTAAGAATCTGGTTAGATACCATATTTCTAAGCTTTTCAGCGCCGAGTACAATGACCTCAGTTTTATCTGAGTTAAGAAGCAGAAAGTTAGTGGCCATCCAAGTCTTTATGTCTTTAAGACATTCCTGCAGTTTAACTAATTGGTGTGTGTTATCTGGCTTTATGGACAGATAGAGCTGGGTGTCATCTGCATAGCAGTGAAAATGTATGCTATGTCTTCTAATGATGCTGCCTAGGGGAAGCATGTATAATGTAAACAGAATTGGTCCTAGCACTGAACCCTGTGGAACTCCATAATTAACCTCAGTGTGTGAAGAGGACTCTCCATTTACATGCACAAATTGGAGTCTATTAGATAGATATGATACAAACCACTGCAGTGCAATACCTGTAATACCTACACTGCTTAATATGAAGAAGAATAAACAAAGCTTTTTATATACAACTCAAAGATCAAAAAGACTGGTAGGCTTATGAATGTTTATTTGAGCGGGGACTAAGAAAAATGACAAACCAAATTCAGCTATAATTTAATTACCCTGTGAGAATAATGATAGCAAGTGGAATTAATTAATTTGTAGCAAGTTAATTATTCTCTACTGATTTATCTACATTCATTAACAAATTTGTGAGCAAGCTTTTCTTGTAAAAGGAAGACATCTCATTATTCTACACTGACTTATCTTATTATTGAAGAACAACGGAGTCAACTTTGAAAAAAAGAGGCTACAATCAAATAACAATAGTGATGACGTGCTCCCCGAATGGCTGTCTTGTATTTCTGAAACTCAAAAAACGACTTGCCTTATAAGTAGAAGGAACTAATTAAATGCCACACCATTAACCATTGTGCCGCAGAGTGTGTGCCAGTGTGTGGAAAGACAGTCGCAGTATATGGTTAAGCGGAAGTGGTGACGCCAAGAGACCAAACAAATGAAAGACACTGGCAAAAAAAAATAAAAAATAAAGAAGAAGGGAGGGAGTACTGGAAGACAAAGAGCGAAGGGATGCAGGAAAGGGGAGGCGAGCAAGATGAGGGAGAACAGCACGAGCGTTTTTGTCTGTGACAATTGGACAGACGCTGAAAAATGCTGGTGCCTCTGTATACGCGCGTGGAAGATAGACGGACCGTGCCAGTGAGCAATGTATTAATTAGCTTCAAAACAATATGACATGTTGAGTCACCTTCGAGAAGTACATGTCCGGGGCTCCTTTTGTTTTGCTGTTTGTGTGCGTGACACTGCACTGTCTATGTGCTGTCTGTGTCTTTGAATCATTTTATGAGGCATGGCATGTGGTCACATCCTCCTGTCTTTCTCCTTTCTTCTCATTACTCTGGGCCCAAGGGACACAAATACACTGAGTCTACAAGTTGTGCATGCAATAATAGTTATTTGATTAAGTTTCGTGGAAGGAATGAGCAAGCAGAAGACGTCCACCTTTACTGAACTTCATTATATCAGCAACACTAAAGAAAGAACAGCTAAACGAGAGTGTTTAAGTGAACTATTCACAATGGGGCTAAAATCCAATACCAGGAAGCTATAACCCATTTTTATATCTTCCAAATAAGGTGTGAGAAGAGAGGGATGTGTTGTTACCTTGGCAACAGACACACCTTTACTACAGTATCCCATTACACTCACTGGCATCCACTGCAACCTGCTATCAGTGTCACGTCACACGGGACAGAATTGCGCAGGCACACCTGCAGACGAGAGTACAAGAGGCCCATTTTGATTGGCTGACGGTGAAATCAGTTTATTTTAGAGTGCAGCAGGTGCAGTGACGCACGCCTCTGTTTGTTACTAATGGTGGATGAAAGCCCAGCATAGATTGGATAAAGCGATGTAGGACTGACATAGAAAGACAGAAAGGTAAATGGGAAGATAGACGGGTTAGGAGATGTGCTGGAGTGGGAGCAGGCTGGGGAAGCCTCGATTTGTTTTTTGTGTGGGGATTACACAAACAGGACGTAGCGATCATCATCACACAACGAAACCGTGCCTACACAGTATTGCGAACCTGCTGTGTGGGTGACTGGCACAAGCTGACTGACTGACACACTGCGGTGGCATTTAGACAAAGTTTGCCTCAACAGGCAAGCATGCTAACACGCAAGTACAGACAGTCACAGACAGACACACTACCACAGCTGGCGGCGTGGGTGTGTGGAAAGGGAAAGCCAATGAGGTGCTGGTCGTGGATGACCAGCGGCTACTGAAGCTTGCGTGTCCACAAGTCCAGTTAAGTACAGAGCAGGAGGTGTGAAGGAATAACAGCACACACCGTGTATTGGATCCCCTCAATTACTCATTTGTTTATCGTGCCTGCGGCTCAGTTGGCTTTGTGTAGAATGGCAGTTACAAACTGTGTGTGTATTCGCTTATGTATGCACCCGTGCACACGCCCGAATGTGTGACTCTTTCCTCACTCATACGCTCATCTGTTGAGCCGCCTGTGTGTTTCTATGAATGGGTATGCTTCTGTTGTCTACATTCTCACATCTCTCGGTCTGAGCGGCGGTCTACATTTATTTTTAATGTCAGACACACAAAGAAAAGCTGAAATTATTCTTCAAGGTCAACTCTGATCCACTCTAGTGCGGCTCGAATGATGCAATTTCACAGTTATTGTCAGTGTGAAGGTTATTTTCCTGTATTTTGAAAGTGTTGGTTGTGTAATGCCACATTAAAAAAGTGCTCGCCAAAAACACACTGTAACAGTTTATCCATAGATTTTTATGCAGCTTTAAACTCTTGCATGTCAATTGAATTCATAATTTAATAAAGCAAAACTGAGTCATCTCGAGAAGGTAGACGGGAAAACACATTCATCAGTCTGAAGAGACCTTAGATGATTGCACAAAAGTCTTCAACATATAAGCAGAAAATTTCCAATATAAAACATTTTGCAATCACTTCTGTCCTACTGACTGCAGATGGCTGATGGCATGTCTGTCCCCTTAGGCCAGTGTTTCAAATAGTGGAGCTGGACTCACTGGTGGGAAATTGAGCCACAGCAGGAGTGAAACTCAGTTACATGTAAGATGCATGTTAGGATATATAGATCAAAGATGTTGTGCTGACCCTTATCGCTGAAATGAAACTCGGATTCTTTTTATTGTTATTGCTGGATAAAAAGGAGGTTTGGGCTGAATTCTAGGTGGGGAATGCCCCCAAAAAGTTTCCTTACTTATGAAATATACTTGCTTAATGTCATATTATGGTTAAAATTGCACAAAACAGCAGTTTGTTTAACTGATTGTCCAAACCTGGTAATGCATGGGGGCTATCTGCAAGGCATACCCTGGGTTGCCAGTCCATCACAGGGTAGTTTATCTAAAAAGGCTGAAAGACTACAAAAGACTTTTGTCCTTGATTGCATACCCAGTACACTCCTTCAGATGGTGGACTGCATGTTTAAAACTTAATGTGATCAAATAAAAGTCAAATGAGAGCATAATTTATCACATGGTGACAGTGTTACATCTGATGCTATCTTGCTATCTTACAGCTGGTGGTTGAACACAAGCAATGACAGCTTGAGGCACAGACAGACAGCAAAACAGTTTTCAAGTGGCATGAATATGAAGGCATCTGTTGTGTTTTACTGTCTTTTTCCTTTTTGGATTCATTACTAGCCAATCACCCCTCCATTATTAACCGAATTAACAATATTTCAACTACTGCAATAAAAACGTAGAAGAACAAGAAGAAAGACATTAGCAGAGAGAGGAATTATGTTTGATAACCCCCATCCCCATCTTCATATCTCAGATTTTCTTTAACACGCCCAAATGTCCTTAAATAGTAAATGAAACCTCACTTCCATATGTCCACTTCTATCTCGTTTAGCTAATGATTGCCATTTGATATCTTCATCATCAAATTATGTCAGGAGCTATAATTAATCTACCAACAGTATGACTGGAGTATGTCGTAATTAACCTCCACACCAAACAGGCCACAATTCAATCACTGTTGTTTTGAGTGACTCTCTTCTGGCACCGAGCTCTTCCTTATGGTTGAGTCATGATTCGGGGGCATCCTTCTTTCCTAAGACAGGACCATCTAAGTATTTTTCTGTATCTTTCTGTCTGGCTGCTGCGCGCCGGAAGCAGACCATAATAAGCGTCAGCCAGGAAACAAGCTATGCGCTCTTCTCCTACCCGTCCTCCGCTCCTCCACAACTCAGTCATCATTACCGGGCACCGTGCCTTGGCTCATTCACCCCTCCCTACACTGCTTCTACATTCACTCTTTAGCACTCCCTCCCTCTTTTCCCAATGTGCGTCGAAAAGTCTCCTCCTCTCACAGAGTCTGAGCGCACGTCTCCAACCAGCCTTTACGCATGAGCAAACTCTCCAAGAGAATCCCCTACGGCCGGCCCCTCCCCTTTCCGTTTCTTACCGCCCTCACTCATTCATGACCCCGATCAGTGACGTAGGAGATTCCACGGTGCCTACTGCCGTAGGCAATGACAAGGTGCCTGAGTATATATGGGACACTGGTAGCCATCAACCGGCACACTCTCAGTCGCTCCGACTCGGGAACCAGGGCATCAGCGGAGATAGCAGGCTTTACTTCGCGGTCTTAGGCTAACTCGCTTTGGGCTTTGGTTCAGGATGGAAACTTCTACTTTTTCTCGGAGCCGACGATGCTCCATCATGCGCAGCTGCAAAAGTAAGTTTCTCTCTATCTTCTTTGGTTTTGGATACCCATTGGATTCAAATGACAGTTAATGCTGCTTTGCTTTAGAACTCGAACACTTTAAAGTTTTTTAAAATATAAGAATGTGTGAAGGACTTTGACTTATATGAAACAGAACATCCAAAATTTATATATGGATGGATGATACAAAATTGAAATGAAAGTCTGTCAGCTCTCTGTCTGTTTGGTGATTTATTCGAGCTAAATTGGATGTACAAGTGTGTTAAGAGCCTTTTCTTTGACTCAGAGAAATCGTTGCTATGATTTGATTAAATCCCTTTCCGATTACGCTGTGCGTAATGGTCGGCGTAAGTGCAGTGCCAAGGTGTAAACTTAATTTACTGCGACAGATAAGGTTTCTGTACATGAAACCTCAGAGAAAATATGAGTAGATACAAGCCATAATCGCCAAAAACAATTAAATATTTTTCTTATCTAAAAATGAAGGCAGATATTTACCGTTATGCACTCTGCATGATGTTTCGTTGAATGGTAATGGATGAGTATCGCACCATGGACAGCTCCCACTCACTTCCTTCTCTCTGTCCCCGCTCTTTCTAGGCGGTCTCTCCCTCTGGTTGGTGGTGTGGCTAGTCCTTGGTAAGCCAAGTCCGGCATCGGCATGTCCGCACCTGTGTGTGTGCTATCCGACGCCGATGACTGTGAGCTGCCAGGCGCAGAACTTCACCGCCGTTCCTGTCGGAGTGCCGTACGAGTCGCAGCGCGTGTTTCTCCAGAACAACAGGATCACGGAGCTTAGAGTTGGCTCTTTTGGCTTCGGAACTCAGGTAAGAAAGAATAAAGAAAGCAGCATCTACGGTGTGAAGTTGTTGCTTTTCCACACTGAAAGTTTAAAAGTAATGAAAAATATAATCAAAAATTTATTTCATTTTCTCCCCTCAGGTTCTGTGGCTGTTTTCCAACAACATCACGTGGATTGAGGCAGGGGCCTTTAGTGAGCTGAGGGACTTGGAGGAGTTGGACCTGGGGGATAATCCTAACCTCCACAGGTTGGAGGGGGGAGCCTTCCGTGGACTTGAGAAGCTCCAGAGCCTCCACATGCACCGCTGCCGGCTCACTGCCCTGCCCCATGACATCTTCCACAAGCTTTACAGTCTGCAGTTCCTTTATCTGCAGGTAGGGGCGCTGGAAAGCCATGCACATGCATACAGATAACTCTGACACATTGAAACACATGCATCCACCCACACATGTGCCTTCACATGCAGCATCACACGTGTTATCAATATTACCAATCACACTCACTGTGTCGGATTTTCTGAGCCTAAACAACATTTTTTCTCCAATTTGCAGGAGAATAATATTCACTTCCTGCAGGATGACATCTTTTCTGACCTCATCAACCTGAGTCAGCTGTTCCTGCATGGCAACCGTATCCGTACCCTTTCAGAGAACGTGTTCCGCGGCCTGGTCAACCTCGATCGCCTTCTCCTCCACGACAACCGCATCAGACAGGTGAACCGCCGGGCCTTCCGTGACCTTGGCCGCCTGACAATGCTCTTCCTCTTCAATAACACTCTGGCTGAGTTGCCCAGCCAGACTCTGAGGGACACCCAGGGCATTGAGTTCCTCCGCCTCAATGCCAACCCCTGGTCTTGTGGCTGTGAGGCCCGTGCCCTGTGGGAGTGGTTCCGCGAGGCCCGTGTCTCCTCATCTGAAGTCATCTGCTCCTCCCCTTCCACCCGTCGTGGCCAGGATCTCCGCTTCCTTCGTGAGATGGACTTCGCCCTCTGCCCTTTGCCTGACCCTGGCTCCATTGCCGGCTCCACCACCACCACCTTCAGCACCAAGACCCGCTGGTGGTTCCACAAGAACAAGCCCCAGTCATCCACTAAAGGTGTCTTCGAGAAAGCCTCAGAGACTGTAAAGGCCGGTTTGCATGGAAAGGGACCATCAACAATCACCTCAGCAGTCAAGTATGAGCTGGGAGAGGATGAGCTGGCGCTGCCCAAACTCGAGCAAGAAGAGTACTGGGCAAACTATGGCAACGAGGACTCAGGTGTCACCCTGCGGTGCTTTGAGCTTGAATGTCCACCTGAGTTCGACCTGCCTCCATCTTCCTCCTCTCCCAGATCCTCCTCACCCTCTTTTCTTTTACTACTAGCCCTTTCTGTTTTCACCCTCTGCCTCAACCTCCACCTGCTATTCGGCTGAATCTGACTCTTAGTACCACACCCCTACCCTTCCGGCCTGTTTTAAAGGCTGTGAGGATCCCTGTTAGACTTTCTACACCCCCTTTGCCCGCTTTGCTGTAAGCAAATCCTCAAGGCACAGCAAGGGAGATGGGGGGACGGTTAGATTTGAAATCTACCAACTACAGGGCTTAACACTTTTCAGGGCTGCTAAGAGTTCTTCAGCTAAGGTATATATTTATCTACAATGCTCTGCAGGTATGGCTTTCTCTGCCTTACCTGTATGATGTCATGTTATGATGCCCTGTAATCAGGGCTACGAGGGCTGAGTCCATCTCTAGTACAAACGCAATTTGATAGCAGCTGTGAATGATGTTGTCAATTCTGTCACCTCAACTTATTTAAAACTACTAGTGCTTTTAGTGCATCCAATTAACTGGTTGCTGCAAATGCTACAATTACTGTTAGAATCAGTGCACAGTAATGAAAATACTGTAACCACTTAAAGTGTCATGTAAATAGTTATGTGTACTGTGAGTGTTCAAACTAATATCTGTGGTTCATCACAATCATGTTCATCTTGATCCAGAAAAACTGTGAAGGCTTGTGCTTCTACAGGACAGAGCACCAGGCGCAAAACGAAGTCGAGGGCCTTAGAGCGAGAGAGGAGAAAGGGAAACAAAACTGTGAGGCTGAGAGGGAGCAAAAAGAACGAGAGAGAGATGCACGGACGTCACGGAAGAGGGAAGGGAGACAAAATGGCAGGGAGAGGAGGGGAGGAGATTTCGAAGGAAACAGCTTTAGAAAGAAGAAGATGTGGGTGGAGACGGGAGTGTTCGGGCAGCAATAAGAAAAGAAGCAGAAAAACAGCGAGACAGAACAGAGGACAGTGCTGGCGGTAGAAGCAGCAATTTGCAGGAGACAAATAATAAATCTACTCATCAGTAGTTGTTCCATCCATTACACTCATACCGTTCGCCATTTTCTGTATATATAGTGTTGTTTTGCGACAACCACAGGGAATGAATGCTTCCTGTCAGGAAGCCAGAGATTTTGTTTTTTGGATGTCTTTCTGTGACATATTGATATAATGTGTGATGATTGTTGACTTGGATGCAGATGAAGATCTTGATAAAAAAAGATATATTGAATATTTCTCGAATCATTCCTTTCTTTGGGGCAGTTTTTGCTGAATATATTTTAACTGAGGTGCACTTCATGCACCATCATAAAAGAAATGTGGGATCAAAAATGCACAAATTGTCTCAGTGCATCTGAAGTGTGGTGACTACACTGGACTGAACGGACTGATCACTTGGCCACATGGAAAGCTCTGACTTAGCGGGCATCTGTGTGTGTGCATAAATGGGGATGAATGGATTCACAAGTAGGCAACACTGCAAAAGGCAAGTACGTCAGTAGGTTTCTCACTTTTGTGATTCATCAACGGGCGATGCCAAATGGACAGACAAAGCGCAAACAGGCTGATTTGTAAATACACCAAGAGAGCAATGAGAGAGTCTGGAGAGAGACAGGAATCCGAGTTAAATTTAGGCTCAAAGACTGACATGCAGAAAGACTAATGGAAATGATATGAAGTGAAACAGGAAAAATGTGCTGAGGCAGCAGACTGGAGAAATGCTCTGATGGAGCAACACAAGAAGGGAAAAACAAAAGAAACAGCAGGAAGTTATCTTATACATGAAAATTTTAGATATCCATCAGGAGGGTTTATTAATTGCTTCTTCTTGAAAACAATTTACTGTAAGGACTTGGAAAAAAGGGAAAGATAGTGTAGGTGTACTCATGCACAGCTACTCTTTTTCCTAACAGTCTTTTAAATTACTCACTGTTATCCTAAAGCTTTCTCGAGCTCTCGAGGGTAAAGACAGGATGAAAGGAGGTGATGTCTGGCTGTGACGGTGGTGAGAAGGGCAAGGCAAAGATGTAGTAGGAGTGAAAGAGTAGGAGGTAGTGAGCCACGTACAAGCCAGCTGGCCTTGCAAGGGTTACAGAAAACTAGTTCCTCTTTGAGATTTTCTTTTTTTTGTCAACTGAGTTCCCCATTAGGAATGACTTTGGAAAATATTCAGTGTCATCTTTGTCAGCTTTTTAGTCTCTTTCACAGTCTAACGGAGGAGGTCAAACTGAGCCCGGGTGCTCTTCAGTGGCCATGACAGTGAGGTCACTGTCAGATGACCAAAGTGCCAGTTATACCATTTTCCAATTTTTGTTTGTTTTTCTGTCTGCATGTTCTATGTTTTGTATCTGAAAAAGAAATGATACTATATGAAAAATCTGCTTATTTGGTATTTATTTTTACTGTAAAAGAAAATAAAAGATGTTCTTCAAAAGATGCACCATAAAGAAAGAATAAATTCATACTTGTTTTAACAAAGCATTTTCTAAAAACGTGTGGGCGTTTCATTCTATGTCTTGGCAACTGTCCAGTCATACACCCAAAGCAATCAAACTGCACACACACATATGCACGCAAGCATGCACGCACACACAAAATCACGTGGACACACAGACACAGTTGCCATTGTGTAAGTCCTCCAGGCAGTTATCCAGCTTTCTTAACGGTGCAACTACTCAACAGAGAAAGAGAACAGGAAATGTGGGGGTGAGAACAGTGAGGAGAGTTAAACTAGTCACTGTTTAAGGTTCAACCTGCCTCAAAAGGAGCACCTGCTCTTGCAGTAAGATCACATAATCAAAAAGAGACACCAATAATGATAGTAATCAAAATATAATGCTCATAAGTACTGTTTATGGCCACAGGGTTATTTTTGCCAAAAAAGGAAAAAGAGAAAAGTAAAAACTTTGGAACATTTTACAATAAACAACTGATATTAAAGGAAACGTTGCATATCATCAAAACTTTATTACAACACTCAAACACTCTCCTCTGATCAAAATGTCTGGGAGGAAGTTACACTGACTTATGTTGGATACAGCTGGACTAATTTATTTTGCAACCACCCAGAGGAAAGTTGACCAACACCATACTTTAATGCTACAACAGACATCCTGTGATACATGCTCAAAGTTACCACTGTGACACGTTTATGACCAAAGAAAAGGTGGAAAATAAAAGCAGAGCAAAAACATGGAAAGTGAAATGATGATAATCGAGCTGACAGGTTACAGCAAAGTATATGATGTGTATTGCAGTGGTGTGCCTATTTTCATTTAACCTTTTCCATGCATCAAATCTTGATTTATTAGATCTAAACTGCACAGTCTGGTTTTGAAGAAATAATAAATCCTAAAGCATTTATTGATGTCATACATCAGCAGATCATCAAAGTAATTATGATGCATCCTCTGGTGACCATAAATGATCCATTTTAGAGAGAGTGAAACACTGTACCCAAAACCTCTCTGGTCTAAGTAGCCACACAGGACTCTTTGCATGTAGCATATCTACTGGTTGAATGCAGAGAGAAAAGGAAATTGTAAAAATACAAGAAATTTCAGTGATCTGAGAGGTGGACATTACTAAACTCTTTCATCAGGCTGGGAATATCTTTAAATCTGGATATAAGTGAGAAAAGTGGGAGGAAAAAAAGGTGTTTTTGGGGAGTATCTGAGAAATGAAGTCTGTATATAAACTAAGATGTACCCACACAAAATTATTTTGTTTCCAAAAAACTTTGTGCTTTGAGATCTCGTCCAGTTGCTCTGGAAGTAAATTAAATTGTAATTTATACAAATCAGTGAGAAGCATTTGTTTTTTAGTAGAATGCAGCAATAATGGACCGTGCACAGAGTTATCAAGCTGGCGGGTAATTACCTAACTACTTGGCAAGTGGGAGTTTTAGTTTAACTATAGATGATTTAGTAGAGCTTGCAAACATCTTTAATAAAATAAAAACAAACAAAACAAATTGTTTCATTGCTTTGATGCAAATATGGGAACAAATTCCTAATCTTTTCACATTGTCCATTGTGTGTGGCAGACTTCAATCTGTGCAAACACAAAGCTGCTACATACAAAAGTCACAGACTCCTGCTGCACACACACTCTGTGGCACAGAGCTCGCTCCGTGGAATCACAGCTTGTCATGCCTATATAAGGATGAAACAAGCACATCAGACAGCTCATCCTTCACATTCCTATTGGTCTCCAAGCTTTTGTTTGGCAGAAAAATTCTATGACGCACTTCGTCGTAGAGTCCATTTAAACTGTGTGGGTTTGATTGCATGACGTCCATGTCACTCAACCATTGGATCAGACAAAATCAGAGCCACAGCGAGTAGAACGGGGAGGCAGGACACGAATGTATCCGTATAAGCTACAGTATGTTGAATAGATGAATATTAATGACTACAGAGTTATTGAAGAGAAGTGAGGGAGCAGCTCAGAAACGAGGAGGAAGCTCGTTTCTCTGCACTTGTTCAAGTGCGTCACTACTTTGTCACACTTATTTCCACCTGCTGGGCCTCATCCCTCTCTTTCCCTCTCGCTCACGCTCACACACACACACACACACACACACACACACACACACACACACACACACACACACCTTCTCACGAGCATACGCAATTTGCATGTCTTTCGACTTTATGCTGAGCAGCTGAATTTACACCACCTCTCAGATTCCTGTGCAACAAATCGAAGATCTTTTCACATCTTGACACGAGGTCTTTGTGTTCCTGCTTTCACACGTCTCTTTCTGTAAAGCACGCTTGACGTCATGTCTGTTGCTCTTCTCATATTTCTGTACTTTGCTTCCTATTTGAACCAAGAACCTTCCCTGATACATGGTTTTTTCCTTTTTCATAGAGATAAATAGAAATGTGACCCTTTCAACCTCTCATTTGGAGGTTTTTGTGTTTGGCTGATAGCTGAATTCGCTCTATCACTGTCATTTTCTAAATTACTTTACATTTATGTTTGATGCTTTCTTTTGATCCTTCAAAGGATTCTTTGTCAGTTTCTGCAAAAACACCTCACCGTACATAACTGTTCATTATTTCTTTTGTCCCTTTTTACGGCCGGTAGGAATAGAAATATCTTGCATATCAAAGAGACGACAACAAAAGTTGCTTGCTATAACAAGCTGAGAGAGAAAAGCTTTTTGATCCATTTTACAGCCATGAGGCCAGTTTTTATTTTCATTAACTTCATTCATATAAAACATATGGAAAGGTTAAGAGTTATGCATGCATTATGCATAAGGTAAGCCCATTAAAAACTGCAGTACAGCAAATATATTCAACTTTATGGAAATGGTAGTATTTGATGCTTGATGCTATTCGTTTAAATAAATCAAATCATGCCATCTATTACAAACAGATATGCATGGTTATGTCAGACAATATAGACAGCATCTTCTGTGCAGATAAAAAGTTAGCACACTCTTACTCATATCATGTGTGCACTTGGGAAAAAGTGAAAAGTCACTGACGCCAATATGAAGTTAAAAAACGCCGCTCGCTGTTAACAGAATGCGATGAAAATGAGGATTTGTGTAAAAGAGAGGGAGACGGAAAGCTAGCAGCAGAAGAGGTGTGACGTTTGAGTCATGTACTTGGATCTCTTTTCAGCGAGAACATTTGGAAGGCTTAAGTGTGCAAGCACACACACACACACGTGCGAATGCACCCCCGTTGGCAGCATTTGGCGTTGCTAGTACGCCTTAAGAAAGACCCACTGGGAGACAGACGTTTCTCATCGCATCACACAAGCGGGATCCACGCACATGCATGCCCACACACACACACATGCATACTACACACTGACACCTACATGCAGACTCACCCTGTTTCCCCAGCCAGGTGGCTCCAAAATAATCTTTCCATGGCATAAACATTTACATTTCAGTGTGTATTTTGGTGTTTCTGAGGTGACAAGTACGTCAGGATCTCTGCTGTCATCTTGATCCCCCTGAAAATTTTTGAATTTAAACTAAAAATTGCCTGTTCACAAAGATGTTTATGTATACATTGAAAAAGAGTCCATGCAGAGCGCTGAGTAGATACCAAATAAGCAAAGATGAAGAAGCTAAAACACACAGGAAACAGATGGATGAAATCGCATACAGATGTCCCAGATTGTTCTAACATCATCTGTCTGTTTGTCATCTAAAGTGAGATGAAAGAGCGAGACGAGGAGGTGGGAAAGAAAGGGAGAGAAAAAACAATGGACTGAAAATAGAATATGACAGGAGAAACAAACGCACGGAGAGATGAGGGGCATAGAAGGAAGGAAGATATATGTTTACTATATCGTGTCCTCTGACATGGTTATCTAACCTTTCCTACTTGTTTTACTTTGCCACTGTAAAGTTCTCCCTGTCATTATCACCCAATGCTGAACCTGGTGAACTCGGTAACTGTGATAAATTCTGACTCAATCAAATTATGCCATCTGTTACAAACAGACATGCATGATTATGTCAGAGAATATAGACCCAGGAATCTATTTTGTGCCCTACAATGCCAAACTCACCCAGACCCAGAAAACATAGCGTCTGAGTTACAACAGTTACTTTAACCCTGGAGAACCATTGGTTTCCCTAGAAAACCAATGGGGTCAGAGCCGACCCCATTGGTTTTCTAGGGAAACCAATGGGCTAGATGCAGTTTTATGTATGCTTTTTCCTTCCAAATATGGTAAATAACATCATTTCTCGTTTATTTCACATTATTTGTAAAAAGAACAAACTTTGAAATATTGTATAAAGATCCTGGTTTGGCTTCTTTCTTGACAATTTGTTTAAAAATTCTCTTTTATTGCAAAATATTAATAAAATATAGGCAAACTACAGTAGTACTACTGCTGATGTGTTAACAGTAAATGCATCCTACATGCAACATGTCAATATAATATTAAAATCAACTGTAAAGATGACATTTTGTAATATCTAACAGCAGAAATTACAACAAAAGCTAACAGTTGATATCATAATTTTTTAAATCTGTGATAAAAAAAGATTGGGATGATTAACCAATAAGGGAGATTTTTTATAGATTCCATGGAAGGAATATGAGCCTTAATATCATTGGTCACATTATTACCTATACTACACCTTGGACTCTATTGTACCTCAGGGTCATAGCTGAGGTCAGCTGTCAACCCTCAGCTCCTCCAGTGTGGATGTTGAAGTTTCATTGGGCACAATGTTGAGCCCTAAAACTAACCCTGATGTGTTAATAGAGACTGGAGCTTGCATTGCAGTGTGCTTTGAGTGGTTGAAAAGACAGGAAAGAGACTTATTAATGCAGTCCATTTACCACTCACTCAGCTGCTGATAAAACCTGACTGAAGCATGCATGCTAAATGGCTGTGCCCCATTTTAAACCACAGAGGAGAGCACAGATTTAAACACTACAAAAGTCTCTAATGCGAGATTTAATTTTTGCAAAATGTAGGAGGGTACTGGAGGAAGGATGAGCAGGCTGCTTGCTTATAAAATGAGATAAGAGACAACTCCTCTTTAGAAATGGTTAATTGATTCAACATTTCCTCCAAAAGTGGGTTTGCAGCTGTACTCCACATATGCAACTATTTCATAGCCATGGTTTGCCCCACAGGAAAATCTTTTGGCCGGTGTTAATAAACAGGCTCAAAAAGGCTCAGAGAATATTTCCAGAAAGTAGGGGGTGGCCATGTCTGATCTCTCTATCACACCGAATCATGATACAGCACCAATAAATTAGTCCTCCTACCCACAGTTTCCACTTCTCCGTGTCCTAATTCTCCACTGTGCTTCACCGATTAGAACTGTCGCAGAATAACAACATCACATGTTTTAACCAACCCTTGCTTCGTGCTTTTCCTCTAGTCCACGTTTTCTGGACTCACATGGAGCTTCATGTTTGCACCAAATAAAACTTTGTGTTCATTTCAACATCTTCCCACCTCTTTTCTTTCTCCTGCCAACTCCTCCCTCCTCTTTTCTTCTCCTCTGTCACCCACCAGTACGTTCTGTTCTGTTCTACCGCCGATGACTTGCGTGTCACTGAGGTGTTGCCTCAGTCAGCAGTCATTTGTAGTCATCTTTCTTGCACTGTAATTGTGCTTAAAGACACTTTATACTTGAAAGTGGGTTGTAAACATATTTTTCAGCCTGAATATTAAAAACTTGAAGTCATCCAGTTATTTCCAGCACACAGAATTCTATTATGCAAGTATGTTCAATGCTTTACAAAACCTGTGTAGTAAACACTGAAAACATCCACAATTTGTGAAAAGTTAGAGAAAGTACTGGTTAGTTTATTACAGTATGTATAAATAAATCTTTAAATTCTTGAAGGGCAGCTTCCAGGTGCCATGACAGTAACATGTTGTAAATAAGTTTTTATTGTTTTATTCTTTAGTCTGTGCTTATGTATCATTAATTTGAGGTTACTGGTAGGACTGGTGGATTTAGAGGACATTTAGTGGACTACTGACCAGTAATCCCCCTTCAAATATCTCTGGCTTTGTACGCTCTCGATCAGGCATTTCTCAGTGATCACTTTGTTTCTGTTTTTCACCATCCTTCCATCAGTTTCTCAGTTTCTATCACTTAGGGGCATCCCCACAACATGATGCTGCCGCCATCATGCTTTACTATTGGGACCGTATTAGTAGGCGATGAGCAATGCTTGGATTTGCCAACCATTTGCAGTCCTTGGAGTTCTTCCCAAAGAGAAAATTTTTGTCTCAATACACCAGATAATCATTTCTTTGTCCTCTAGATGCAATTTGGAAACCACCAAGTGGGCTGTCATAAGCATTGTTCTCAGAGTGGTTTCAGTCTACTACTCTGCCACAAAGGCCTGATTCACGAGTGCAGCTCAGATGGTCGTCCATCTGGCAGGTTACCTCATCTCTGCAGAGGACTTGTGAACAAACTGTCTTCTTCACATCGTTGACCAGGAACGTCTCACTCATTTACATAGATTTGCTCATACTTTTTCTCTATTGATCTTAAATAGCTAACCCTAACCCTAACCCTTTTCTATTCTAGTTTACACTCAAAGTCATTTGTACAGCACACTCCATTCACACACATTTATACAAACATGCTCTAAGTGCTTTTATCGAACATGCATGCACATTCACATCCTGATGGATGCATCAAAGAGCAACTTTGGGTTCAGTATCTTGCCCAAGCATACCTTGGCATACAGACTGGAGCAGCCAGGAATGGAACCACCAACCGTCTGATTCATTGATGACCTGCTCTATCAGCTTTCTAAACTACCAAACCTTTAAAAAAAACAACAACACGTCTCCCAACCGGTCACAGCAGATGGCCGCCTCGCCCAGCAGATGGCTCTACTGGAGTTTTTCCCTCCCACTGTCGCCAAAGCGTCTGGTAATGTGGCATTGTATGGTTGTTGGGGTTTCTCTGTATTATTGTAGAGTCTTTAACGTACAATATAAAGTACCTTGAGGTGACTGTTTTCGTGATTTCGTGCTAAACAAATAAAATTAATTTAACTGAATTGAAATTATGTCACCGATCTACAGCCGAAGTAATTATAAAATGATTGTACTCAATCTTTAGTAGTATATTTAGGAAACTTTTTTTTGTGTCCCGTTTGGATCTTTAGCCATCAGAATTGTTGTCTTAAGGCCAAGAAAGATGCCAAGCGGATTTATTTTACCAAGTGGATCATCATGGCCTTGCCATATTGGTCCATTTGATTGACCTTTATGATAATTATGTATTTATTTTATTTTCGGTTGCTACAAACGGGACAGACATGACTGGGGGATAGGACAGGGAGAAAGAATGAAAGAAAGAGAGGGAGAGAAAGAAAACCAGAGGGGAGAAGAGACGGTGAGAAAGGGGGGAAGAAAGAAAGAAAAACAAACAAAACACCTGGATCACCTGTATGGAGAAAAAAAAACAGAAGAGAAAGCAAACAAAAAAAGAGCAACATAATAAAAACAGCACCATCACAATAAACTAGCTAGCAGTAGATAACAGTAGATACTGCATATTAAACAATATTGTGCAGCACGCAAGATAGACAGCGCACAATGTGCTTTGAGGCAGCAGCCAAGAAAGGTGTAGTCCGCGTCTGTGAACACCCGTGTGCACACCTGTGTGCACACCTGTGTGGATCAGCATGCTTGTATTCAAAAGGTTTCTCCATGTAACGATCTGCTAGGGAGTGTGGGGAGCCATAGCCCCGTCCCCCAGGGCATGAAGCAGGTATGGAGGAGATCCAGGCCCCAGACATCCAGAGGCCGCAGGAAACTTTTTTTTTTTTAAATTGAGACAACAACAGCAACAACATAATATAATATGTTGGGTTGTGGAAGGCGACATGTTGTCCCGGTATTGTCCCGGTATCTTGAATACATTGGCTGAGATGGACATTGTCATTCTGCCCAATTATGTTTTATGCATGTAACTAGAGACTGGCCACAAACATAAAACACCTTATTAGTTACTTGTATATTTTCATCACCTCTTTCTCATTACGCCTTTCTTCTCCTCATCTTAATCTGCCTTCTCACTCCTCCTTCATTTCCAACTCATCGTCTTAGTCCTCACTTCAAGCCTCATCTCCTGAACTGAAGTTCACAAAAAACATGTGCAAACATGTTTCAGAAGAGTAGATATGTGACCATACTGTCTTTGGACAGCTGACAGCTAGCAGACTAGACAACAACTGATTATAAGCTAACATTATACCAGCTAATATTAGGCTCGAGTGCCCTTAAAAAAAAGAAGGAAGACTTTACATTAAATGTGAGTTTTGTCCAAGTCCAACAATGTTAGAGTGACTTCAAAGAAAGTTGCAATAATGCCAGCCAACAGTGGCCAAAACAACCACGCTTACTGACAGAAAATTTCTTCAACAGCTCAAATCAGCAACACTGTCACTGGACAGAAATAAGCTTCACTGACACACTGACCCCCATTAGACTCCTTTCACCAGGGTTTACAGCCTCCTCCAGAAAATAGACAGGGACAAGTAGCATACTGGCGACTGAGGTGAGAGTTTGTAGTGTGTGTTTGTGGATCGACAAACACACAGATAAACAACTACCAGAGTTTTCGAGGTGACTTAGGAGCAAAATACTAAAATGTTAAATTGTTTTGTTAATTGTTTAATCCTTTTTTATTCTTGATTTATTGCTAAGTGTAAGTAACTGCATGGAATGATTTTATGAAACGTTGGTGAATGTATATGTTTGAAATAAAAAAAGAACTGAACTGAACTAAGTAAAAAAATATAGTGTGTACAAAAATGTTTTTCTAAGCAAACATGGTCTGATGTACATTTTACGTTTTTGATCTCTTGGCTGACTTAAACCTATTTGTTGTACAGTAGCCAACGTAGCTAGGCACTTGAATTGGGAGAGGTAAGAAAATAAAAGTCAGCTGGAATTACTAGCAGTAAGATTTTACACATTGTACCTTTAATTATTGTCCTTGTAGATGTTTTCTGATTTTTAAATTGTTACATAGTGAAGAACGGTGAAATATTATAAAAAGACAAGAAGACATAAGCTCATAATTTAGTATTTTATTCATTATTTTTTTAAAACCTTGCCTAAACACTTTACATTGGTGAAAAATAAAATAGCTTGTAAAGAGTAGCCAGTTAATGATTTTTTCCACAAGAGGTCAAGGACTTAAAGTTAATTAAAGCAAACAGGATGAATCTAACCAGTTTGCTGTGATACAGTGAATACTTAACAGTTCACTTTGATCTCAAGGATTTTTAAGAAAAAGAAAATCTGCATGGTTATGTCATATAAAATCAAATATATAAGTTGTTAATATAATAGTATACATAAAAATCACGGATCTTAGCATGTTCTAAAGACACCACCTGCTCGTTGCTTAAGAGAGCTAGTATGCCTCTTAAGTAGTTCTTGTTGTATCGTCATTTGACTTTGAAAACCTCCTGATTGCACTTTGTTATCTATGGATTTAAACAGCGTGGCATCTCCCCTGACTCTATGATGGCTCTCTTTTCAAGATACCCTGTTAGTGGGGAGACAGTTCAGGAAAAATGACCAGATGATGAAAGTTAAGTACATCTCATCCAAATTCAAGTCACCCTACATGAGCTGCATTCGGTTTTGAATGCAAATATCCACTCGAAACCTAAGATTCAGATCAGTTTGCCATTACTGGGTCACAGCACAGCATCACTCTGTTTGTGGAGCCAAACAGCACAACGTTAAAGAAGCCCCTGGAACAGAAGACGCTGTACTATTTTACTGTAATTCAGCATGCTAAATAAAAAAAAATGAAATCATTTCACGTAATCTCTTTTTTTCTCACTGCTCTGTAGACTGATCGAGGGTGACTAATGCTCTCCAAGAATCAGGAGAAGCAGCAGCGAACACAAACTGACTGCAGGCACGGTGGAACGAGAAAATGACGGACCAGGACAGAAGCCTCCAAGATTTAGCCCACACAGCACAAACTGAACAGCTTGATTTAACTCAGGGCATCACTCACTAACAAACATAACAAGGACATTTGTTTCTCTGCAGTTCCAGTGAGAAAACTGCTGCTCTTCTCAAGAAGCGGTGTTTCTGGCCCTTGAGTTTATACACTTTTTGACACTTTCCTCACTGTGCTCTTCCTCAGGTATGGGCTTGCTTAGTCAGATTTTGCCCATTTAAATTAGGGAAGTATTTACATCCTCTGTGGGATGGTTTTAAAACTATACTCATTTGGCAAGGTTCAACATTTTTTCAGCATAAACAAAATGTGTGTCCTATAACGGCTTTAGCAGTGGGTGTCTTTAGATTTGACTGAGTCACAAGCTAAATTATCCTAAAAATGAGCTATCACACATGTCCCCACAACACCAGGATAAACAAACAAGAAAAAAAAAGTGTCTCGGGGGATCACCAGATATGGATGATCAAAGTGTAGCAAACCAATCATAGGCTTATATGACATTATTATAGCTGACAGGAAACTCTCTCAGCTCTGAGAAATCTTCAGTCAGTCTGGCCCAGAAATCAATAGACACAGATGATCAAAAGCAGCAAATATTCTTCTGGCAAGCACCGAAAGATGATGCATGAATAACTGACAGGAAACTCTCTGAATTCCAGATAGCATAGCACTTATGTCAGTTAAAGTTTACACTGAAATATTATGGTTGGACCAGCGCATCAGGAGAAAGGCTGCAATGACCTCATCTATTAAATGGACCAGTACTAATATAGCACCTTTCTGCTCAATTTTGAGCACTCAGAGCACTTTCTACTACAAATCTCATTCACCTAATTATGCACATACATACAGTGCTTTTATCTATACATAAGCACTTTTCTCCACCATCACACACTTTAGTGAATGCATCTAGGGCAACTTGTGGTTCAGTACCTAAAACTAACACTGCACATCACTCTGAACACACCATCCCCACCCTTAGTACAAAAGCACAAAACATTGAATCTTTAAGGCAGATGAGCTACAGCAGCTAAGACCACACTGGGTGCCTGTCAGCAAAGACAATCTCCATCCTGCTTTCTATTAGTTGTTTAGGCTGGTGGTGGGGCTGTAAAGGTTTGAGGGACATTTTCTTGGCACATTTTGAACCTCTTAGTACTAATTTAATGCCATGGCCTTACTACGTGTTGTTGCAGACCATGTCAGTCCAACAGTGTGCCAATTCTTTACTGGCTGCTTCTAGCAGGATAACATGACATGTCACAAACCTCAAATCACCTCAGACTGCTTTCTCAAGCATGGCAATGAGTTCACTGTACTCAAATGGCTTCCATAGTCACCAGGTCTCAATCCAACAGAGCAGCTTTGGGATATGGCTGAACAAGAGATTCACAGCATGGATGCACAGCAGACAAATCGGCAGCAATTGCATCAAGCAGCTACATGATTATATACTGAAACCTCTGAGGAGTATTTCCAGCACCCTATTAAATATATACCATAAAGAATTAAGGTGGTTCTAAAGGCAAATAGTGGTCAGAACTGACAGGACCAAGGTGTACCTAATTGAGGATATTTTGCAAGTACTAACCAAAATACATTAAGTTCAACAGCTTGCACACACTGAGTGTTCTTCATGATAGGTGAGGTTCATTTGCGGAGAAGAGGAATGCTGAAATATGTCTGCCTGCTCTAGGATGATGGCTTGTGGCTTTGACTTGTCATACAGTACACAATGATGACACCTAGGCAACTTGCTTTGGTGGCTCATTTGAATGCACAAGGTAACCTGTCAGGACTGAATCAACATCTGAAATAGTTCTCATTGTAACTGTGGTAACTGCTGCAGATGGGAGAAGTTTGTCTTCCAGCTTATGGTGATAAGGTGGTTTGTTTTGTTTTGTTTTTTAACTGAAAACGTGATCTTTTTTTAAAGATATTCAAGTTGTTTAAGGGCCTAAAACAGGCCACAGGCTGATTCCTCATCAGAAAAACTGAATGAATATTTTAACAGTTTTTATTTATTTATTTTTAAAGCATATTACCTCTGAATTTTAACACAGGGCAGAGGCAGAGTATAAAAAAGGTGGCATGCAAAAGCTCTGCAGTCAGAAGTTTGAAGTCAATGTTTTACAACATTAAGCAGTCTGAAAAACAGGCCATGATTGATAAAAGCAACTGAAAATCTGAAGAATTTGACTGGAGATTTCATCCCTTCTCTGTTATAGTCCTTTAAAAAGGATTTGATTTATTGTTTTCCAGGACAGGCGGTTCTCTACATGTACTAAGTATCAAGTAAATTTTATCAGTAATATTTCTAAATGTGTAGGATGCAGTGTTGGTCAAGTTACTTGAAAAAAGTAATCAGTAACTAATTACTGATTACTTCCCAAAAATAGTAATCCAGTTACTTTACTGATTACTTATTTTCAAAAGTAATTAATTACTTAGTTACTTAGTTACTTTTTAAAAACACGATTTACAACCTGAATAGGTGATAAAGTGATAGATCTTTCAGCCCAATTCTACTTTTTCTGCATAATCATCATACAAAATGTAATCAAATGGAAAAGTCTCTTTTTAAAACTTGTTTTATTATTTTTAACCTTTTAACTTTATGCATCAAGCAAAAATTTAATTATATGCAACATTCTCTGACTGGAAGAAATTTGTTTAATATTTAAACCTATTTTCTGCACATTCCAGCACATAAAATAAAATATTTTGTGTGTTTACACTCAGTCTTTCAAATAGATGCAAGTGAAACACAGCAGAAAATAAATAAAGTCAAAGACTAGCGGTCCTTTTGCTCTATTTTCACCAGTAAAGCAGGAGCGGGGTAGGCGGAGGTTTACCCTGGTGCAGGTGTGCCGCAGCGGTCAGTGGAAGAATCCGCGAGTTTCTCTGAGTTTCCCATTACGTTGTAGCGCACTCAGGGTTTGCTCGGAAGTTTAGGGTTTTTTTTCGCTGTAAAAAGAAGTTTTCTTCCCACGCACAACGGACACTAATGTTTTTGGCACTTTTTATGGAATCAAACTCAAAGTAAGGTCAGTACTTCCACGCTTTAAACGCTGCACGCTCATACTCTCTCCCACACTCGATATATGATCCATTGTTGATCTGCACACAGCTGTTGTCACGAACGTCGCACTCGCTTACATCACTGTCATGAGACATTCTCGCAAAAAATCTTGGTTTTAGTAACGCAGTAACGCAGCGTTCCTACGGGAAAGTAACAGTAATCTAATTACCGTTTTTGCAATAGTAATCCCTTACTTTACTCGTTACTTGAAAAAGTAAGATTACAGTAACGCGTTACAAGTAACGCGCTACTGCCCATCTCTGGTAGGATGTAATATTTAGCTGTTAACATGATGGAGAATGTCATCATATTATATTATCCAAAACTACAGCAAGTGGGGGAAAGTAGGGTTTATCTTTAGCTTAGTTTGTAGATTTGTCAACATTTGGAGGAAAGATGGAAGGGACTGATGCAATGGATCTACAAACAGCAGCTGAGGTAATTATTTAGTATTTTCATGAAATAGGACATGGCAGTTGGTGTTTTCCAACTGCAATTGGATGAGATTTATGTTATAAACATGCAGCTGATAAATCTGCAGAAGTTGTGTGATGCCATCAAATCAGTGTTTCCAGCATTTTGTTGAATCTATGCCATGAAGAATTAGGGCAGTGCTGAAGGCAAAAATGTTCCCAACCCAGCACTAGTAAAGTGTACTGATTATGTTGAATTTGCTTCTCAGTACATCTCAAAACCACTGCAAAAACAACCTACTGTGATTTCACACTTTCAAACAGAGCCACACCTGCTGCAAACCAACAACTCTTCCAACTCCTTCCACTTCAATGATCCAGCATCAAATGAAAGGAAACCTCCAGCTTAAATAGCAGCCTGATCCATCACAGATTACCAATAGGTGAGTTCATCAGACCAGGTGTGTCAACAGCTGAGGTGGGAACAGAGGGAAGGCCCGGTCCTGCAACAGAAGGTGTGTTTATTGCATACACACACACAGAAGAAAAGATGGATAGAAATATGTAAGACGCACAGGAGACTGGGGAACCATGATAGTTTTTAAGCTAAGCTTAAGCTAAGTTAACAGCCTATTTACTCCACAACACTATACGTGAAAAAGAGAATGGTTTCAATTCTCTTATTTACCTCTGCAATGAATGAAAACACAGCTAATATACAAGTTATATTTTGTTAAACTGAAAAAAGCAGCATTTTTACTGTAGTAAGCACAATAACAACAGCATTTTAATGTGTTGCATTTATGCAATAGTGCTGCAGAATAAAGAGGGTTAAATAGAGCTAGACAAAGAGGATAGTATTGATTTCAGAAGAAAGTGAGTACTTGAGAGTGGGAGGCAACATGTGCTCATAGTATGTATACCGAAAAACCACAGAGGATAAAAATGTAGCTTAGTAACATAGAATTACAAATACAAAAACACCTCCACACTCACTGTGTTCTTACTGAATTTGACTTTACTGAGCTTTTTGTTCAGTGTATCTCCTTCCTAGACTGTGAAGCAGTCATGATATTCACTTGTGTATGAAAGATGTGGTGAGGAATTTTTTTTTTTTCAAGCAGACGGCATTGCTGCTCATTTGCATCTAAAAGAGACAGAAAGTGTCTGCAGACTTTTCTGCAATGAGCTTATCAGAAGGATAGTTTCTCGCTGTGATCCAAGCACAGTTCTTCCATTTGCTTCCCTCGTGCCCTTGTAGTGGTTTTCCATTCAAGCCTTCCCCCAGGATGTGCATCAGTATCATTTTGTATGCATCACAACTGAAAAACGTCATCACTGTTAAATATAGCATCCAACTGATCCAACCCTCATGTCACATTTGGCATGTTTGGTCCTTTCGGATGTACGACGATTCTTTTTAATCTCAACAGATCTTTCCAGAATTCTCGGACTAGTGAGTCACTCCGCACCAGCTTCCCTGCTTCCTCTCAGCCTCTTGCCTTCTGCTGCCACTGTCGTATTCTATTTTAATACAGCGGAACATTTCTTAAAGTGATTACACAACATTAGCGACATCCTTTGTAGTGCTCATGAATAAGCAGGGAATTTTGTGGCTCATGTTTAAGCCATAAGCCAACATATAAACAGTTGGTGATTGTGTATATTCTTTATTGTGCTCAAATAATTTAAATCCTGTTGCAATTTTGAGCAATTTGCTCTTTGGGTTTGAGATTTTATGCACAGTGAGGAAGTGAAGCAGTTGTTGGAACTGTGCACAAAAGGTAATTCATTTCTTGCCAGATAACTTAGAATTTAAATGAGTTTGTTTAAAACCATGTTGGTTTTCCATTACCTGACCATTCTACCTGTCATAGTTCCAGTCTTCTATTTACCACAAACACATGCACTGCTCCCCTATTTTACAGTGAGCTCACCTAGTAGCTGTCCAGGTTGAGTGGGTGCAGTATTTTTCTTACTGCTGTGGTACACAGTGTTGCAAAGCGATGACCAAGTCATTTAAAGGCACCTGAAGTGAGACTTCAGCAGTCAAACATTTTCAGGACATTGTCATGTACAGGTGCTGTGGCAGGCAGGAAGACGGCACAGACACAAAGGGTTAAACTGAAGGAGGTAGCTTTACTGCACTGTAGCAAGATTACTAAATACAAAAGTTAGAAACAAGAAACCAGGACCACACAAACAATGTGGGATGATGCGACAATGGCAGAGGAAAACACAGGGCTTAAATACAGAAAGCATAACAAGGGAATTAGACACAGGAGGGAAACACAGCTGGGACTAATCTGACAAAATGAGACAGGGAGTAAGCAAAAGGGAATACAAGTCAAAGGAAAACAGGAAACACACAGATATGGACACAAGGAGAAGGACATGCAAGCTTAATGCTTCAAACAGACATGGGGACATAACTGACTGGGGAAAGTGTTTTGGGAAGTTTTATTTGCCAAATTTAACATTAAAACAAAATGTGTTTGATGAGACAAAAACAAATTCCTCAGTATTTGAAAAAATGCATTCAAAGAACTAAAAACCATAAAAAAAACTAAAGCAATGTGAGTTTAAAAACTATGATAAAAAAAAAATAAAGAGAGTGGTCAAGTTAAAAGAAGTCACGAATAAATAAACATTGTGTGCAGTATGAAATGTCTGTGAAGGTTCTCAGTCATTCAGGTCATCGTAGTCTAAGGAGCTTGGAAAGAAAAACGTCTGGACTTCTTTAAGTTTCTTCTCATCTGAGAAGCTTCTTCACGGTCAAATGGTGGAGAGTCCCATATTTAACCCCTATGGGAGTGTCCCCCCAAGGACAATGAACCCCCCAGTGATCCTTTACTTAATCACACAAGCCAAGATGTGAAAAAGGGTGTATGTCACAATCAGCCAAGGTTTCGGGTGAGCTCATTGTGAAACCTAGTCCCACCCTATCATGTGAGGAGTTCTCGGAAATAGGTGTGACAGAAGACAGAAGTTGACTAACTCTACCTGTTACACAGAAAAACACCACAGGAGGAAACACTGTTGCTGAAAGAAGGTCTTCCTGTTGGCTCTCAGCTTCTTATTTTACACACTCAGATTCTCTGCTGGTGTCATCAAGTGTGATATGGAGAAAAAAACACTAAAAAAGTGTTACAAAAAACAAAGCAATGGACTGAAAGAGCAAAATGAATACATTACATTAGTATGCAAATTTGAACCAGATGACAATCTTCATAAAAAATGCAGCAAATTTTTTATGAAGGGCTGATGGAGATGGTGCCAGACACTGCCTTCAGAGGATTAAGACATCACCCTAAGAGTCTCTGGCTTTATGCCGCTATGACAGGTAAGATCACCCATCTAATGTCTGAAACAAACAATCTTTTAAGGTAAATTGTTCTCTATTTTTCTGTTTTTGTAATTTGAACATTTTGTAAGATTCTAACTCCAGATACACCAAGAACGTCCGTGCCTGAACAAAGACCAACCACCTGTTCTGTAAAAGCTACTTGTCTGCTACTAAAAGCTTTTGTTCTTTTAGTTCTACTAGAATCAGTTTTAATGTCTGAATGTCTGAATGAATTGAAATTTGTGCTTTTTGTGTTGTTCTTTATGAACTTTATCATTTATTTACATTTAAGCATCACGGTATATCTTTCCTCTGGCAGTTATATCTCTTGTCATCACCAAATGTTGGTGGGTGATAGGAGTCCTCCCAGCAAGTGTGATGTGTTTGCGCTACTTCTACAGCAGACGTGTCATCCATGGTTACCTCAGGCGAGCTATGAACACAGACATGGGGAACATTGAGAAGTTCTACATGAAGCCACCAGGTACATAACATTTTCGCGGAAACCAGAAACTGCCACGTTCTGTTTTGCCATAATACAAAAGACTTGCATTTTCCCTTGCTTGAAGTGGTTTGAAACACACATTTAGAAATATTACAGATACGATTTTGGTGTTACTTACATCCACATAGTTGACCTCCTGTCCCGGAAAACACAAAATCAAAGTTGTTGCTCATCATTTCCTTTTATCAGTGGTGCCATGTTTTTTTTGTTTTCTTTTTCTGACTGTTCTGCATTGCAAAACATTGAGTCAGTCAAACTCATGACTGCAGAGTCATCAGCTTATAAATCTTTCAGATTCAAATAGTGCTCAAGGGTTACTCTGTGCATTCAAATGAGCCACCAAAGGCTATTGCCCAAATGTCTTTACTGCATGCGATAAGTGAAAACCACAAACCACTGTCTATGGCAACTTTCAACATCACTTTTCTTTCCAAATGAACATTACCTATTAGGAAGAATGCTTAGATTGTGCAAGCAGTTCATTTTACTTGGATCAGTGGTTCCCAACCATTTTTTTACTAGTCCCCCCTCCAAGGCATGGTACAAACACATCCTCCAACCACATACACCCATATTTTAATGTCAAACTCCACTGCAGTTTATTTCACACCTCAAACTTTTTGTAAACAATTACACAAATAATAATAATTTACAGGTAGCAATAAAATAAACTATTAACTCTTTTACACTATGTCTACACCTACGCAAGTATTTTTAAAAAAAATGCAGATTATTTTATGCGTTCGTGCCTTTTGTCCACATGTCCTTCCTTCTCTCACCCCAACCGGTCGCAGCAGATGGCCCCGCCCCTCCCTGAGCCTGGTTCTGCCGGAGGTTTCTTCCTGTTAAAAGGGAGTTTTTCCTTCCCACTGTCGCCAAAGTGCTTGCTCATAGGGGGTCATATGATTGTTGGGTTTTTCTCTGTATCTATGAAGCGCCTTGAGGCGACTTTTGTTGTGATTTGGCGCTATATAAATAAAATTGAATTGAATTGAATTGAAATTGAATGTAAATGGCGTTTGAGATCACTGAAAACAGAGATTTTTAAAAACTGTCAGGGTGGAGATTTTCAAAAAGTCAGTTTTTGCGTTTATGTGTGGATGAGGAAAAAGTTGATTTAGTCAGGGAATGTAAAAGGTGTACACCTTTTTTGACTTCATGCTGTGCACCACGTTATTGTTTATGTGAGATGAATTTCTACAATGGCAGATATAGACAAAATACTGTTGCTGTTAATCTTACTAGCTGCAGTTTTTTACACGCTTGCATATACCCACGCAGTTATTGTTCCTCCATTTATAAAGACAGATGTGTCAGAGTTAAGACGTGGCTTCTACATTCAACACAGACACTCTCACAAACAAATCCTGATGCCAACATCATCATCGGTTTTGAAAAAATATAATTTTTTAAAATTACATTTATGTGATGTACGTGTGGACGTAGCCTTCAATAACAGAAAAACAAACCATCTTTATGTTGTAATTATTTTACATGTCGACTCAGGGGAAACAAATTCTGCTGGGGATACCTACCTTTGCACCACCATTGTGCAGGTGAAGCCAAAGGCAAGATATGCTTCATCATATTTTCTAGTATTTGGCTCAGAAAAAAGTTGGTTTGGAAGCATATTTGGCGATCCTTCATCATCTGTTTTTTGTTTGTATGGGACCGCCGTCAAAACCCTGTCCATTATGCTAGCAGTGTTCAAACGTTCTTTTTTATTATTATTCATACCTTAGAAACCTTGAAACCTTAGCGATGGCAGTGCAATCAGGTTCTGAAGTATTACAACCAGTTTGTCTGGTACTGCATTCTCTGCTCCATTTTAATGTTCACTTTAAATTTCAGGATGTTGCTTTGCACTGCACTGAGTTGCTCCTGTGCAATTGGCTGATTATGATATTTGTGTTAATATGCAGTTGAACAGGTGCACCTAATGTATACACAACTGTTTTTCTCTTAACTTCTGAGAGAGCTCTTTTAACCTTCATGTGGTCAGCATTCAATATTATGCCAAAATTTTGTTTTTTCCAATATTTGAAGCAATAGGCTGAGTTCTGTTTATTGTCTGCTCGCCCCAGGCTCCTGTTTTTGGGTAGCAGTGCTAGAAGGCAAAGTGGTGGGCACTGTAGCAGCAGTTGGCCAGCAAAAGGAATCAGGAGGTGCTGTAGTCCTGCAGAGAATGTCTGTTGACCAGAGATATCGGAAATGTGGGGTTGGTGTTGTGCTGGAAAGGAAAGTTCTGGAGTTTGCTGCTCGTTATGGATATTCTTCAGCTATCCTTGGGACCACAGCATATGCACCGGCAGTGCACCGCCTCTACCAGTGCCTGGGTTTCTGCTGTGTGGGGGTCACCAACGGGTATGCCACACCAGGAGGACGACAGTCTTTACTTGAACAAATTTTCTACAGAGTACTCCACTATCACTACATCACTATAGAATTGATGTGCAAAGCATCTTTCTCAAATGGACACCAACTACAGTGAATGCACAGGTGACTAAAAATGAAGGGAATTTTTGAGACTGATAGGTCTGTTAACTTGCATAGTCACCATATTTGCCGGCTTTCCTTTCTGCCTTAAAATAGACTAAACTTTAATAGTATAGTAAATCTTTTCTGGTCTTATTGACGAAGGTAAAGTGCAAACATTCACACAGCAAACTACTGTACACAGTTTTTCCTCCCACACACATACTTGACTAATTTGTCTACAGCAGCTGTGTTGTTTTTAGTCTATATTTAATCTCTACATATTTTTTCTAATATCATAGTTTTGCTTTGGAAAATCAGCTGCTCTGCTGCCAGTGAACTTATTCATAGTTGTGACTGGTCAAGCGCTGGCAATGCCACCCCTTTCATGTGAATATGCAGCTAGCTTGGAAAAATGCTGGGCTTTATTAATGAGTTGATGACCAGCTTCATCTTACCATTTAGCCTGATTGATAACAGAACAATGCCCCGAGTATTGTAATTTTTTTTGTAGTACAGGGCCCAAAAAGTAAAAGTAAAAAGAGATAAAAAGAAAATTAATTTCCAAAAAGAAAAAGAGAAATAATGAAGAAAAATCCATAAAGACAGAATGAACACAGACAGGAAATCTAAAGATATAACCGAAATAAAAAACTTAACACAAAAAAACTCAAAGTTGTAAAAGAATAACAATGACCACCGGAACCAAAATTCAACATAATAAGAATCCAACACTCAGAAACATAAACAAACCTGAGACTGTAACAGACACACTTTTATCAGAGAGCTGTTCTCATTTCACTTCATTTTTATGGGTCTCCTTTTGTTGCTTTTCTCTCTACTTTCTACTTCATGTGTTAAACTGTGGATTTTGTGATGGACCAATTTGTGCCTTGTTGTAAAGAACTCAGTAAAGATTATTATTGTCATAGTGTTTACTGACTTAGTACTATATGGCTGCTGTTACCTCCCCATGTTTTTGTTGTTGCTTATTTGTCTGTTGTCAGGGTAACATCAAAAAACAGCTTTCCTGAAACTGAAATGTCTCATTGTCATGGAGAAAAAAAAAGAACCTATTATAATCTGGTGCAGACCGAATGACAGTATGCTTGTTATTTTAATTTTAAAATAATTTCAGTTATTTGAGCAACTTGAGAACTCATTTCCAGCCATCTGCTTGGGACACCAGGCAGTTGAGAAGGCACTGAGGTTAAAGAACAGAGTTTAGGGGTGTTTGATGGAATCCAAATGAGCTTTTTGTTGATTTGATACTGGCTACTGGATAACAAGTAAACATAGTTTGATGTGTATCTGGCTATAGTTATTTATTGGTTTGAAATTCATTATATTTTATTTGTACATTTATCACAATATGTGTGTAAATGTAACGGTACCGCAGCACTCCAATTCAAACCGCACTCTTTGCATACTCTGTGGGTTGGCCATGTTCTATTATACTCTGTGGCTATTTTTGACATTGTAACTGATTTATAACATCTGCTTGGCTGAGATAATAAAAGGGTGTATCTGTCAAACCCACACTTTCTGCACTCTTGCTTTTCTCACTTTTTTTTTTTTTTTTTTTTTTTTTTTTTATCACTTCACTTGCTCAGCAGAAACTCGTTGCCCCTACAGTAAAGTTAGATGAACTGGAGAACAGCAGGGTCCACCTAAAGGCAAAGGCTGTAGTATCACTTCTTCATGAACAGTCAAAGATGGGAACAATAGTTAGAGAACCACTGAGCATAAAATGATTAAAATCAGTAATTTTATTTTGAAAGATGTATAATTTTTTCAGTGGCCCCACAACCCCACATAGAAAAGCAGTTAAGAGAATGAATCGACAAAGTAGAAGTTGGCACGTATTTAGCCTACTTATTTTTTTTTGTACAAAGAGATCTTAGAATAAAACTTGAACAAGATATCTGACTTAGACTTTTTGCATAATATCTTCACATTGAAACTTCAATCTCAGCATTTTTAAGTTTTTGTGAAATCTGCGGTTCCGCGTATCTATTCATAAGAGCAGGCGGTTCCTGTTGCGAAATTCCTACTCAGACAGCCAGGATCAAAACTTTTCTATGGTGGCAAATATTTGGAGAGTTTATTGGTGGGTTTTAAATCAGAAACACTATAATATTAAGTTTATCATAATTGCTTTGTGTTCTGTGCAATGCACTGTTAAAATTCATCACATATGTTTAGATTATCTTTTGATTTCCCATCATCTCTAGCTGACTCACTCAGGAAAGAGGTATGCTCTTGCTCCACCTCCTAAAATACCCCGAAAGTTTGCCCTATAAGCAAAAAAAAGGAAGTAGATTAGATTTTAAACTCTTCAAACCGAAAAAGCTCATCATTCTATTTCCAGCTCGTCCACTGATTTTGTTTGATCTGCAAGGGGAGGTAAGGATTATTTCAATTATATTTTGCATTCATTAAAGTTTAGGCATATATATATTTGATTATCTATCATTAACCTTATATTATTTTAAAAGCAATCAACACCTCAGTGTAAATAATTTGAAAGGGAGGGGATTTATTATAGTGAAAACGATTTCACATAAAACATTTTTGATTTCACAGATTGGACTCCAGCTTTTAAGGCAGATGCAAGGATGAGTGTCGAGTACCATGCATCCACACATGGCATTGAAGACAGTAAAATTGCCTACAAGCAGTTTTTTGAAGAAGGCGGCAAATTTCACTTTGCAGGTAATGAACCTTGATTTTTAAATCTCCTGTCTTTTTTTTTTTTTTTTTCAAAGGAAATCACAAATACATAACATTGCTCTGCTCTCAACTTTTATGCTTGGCTCCGATGGAAAATTTTAATCTACATGGAGCAATGGGGAAATGGTAACCTTCCTGTAGTTGAAGGTGTTTTTGGTAACGATAGTGCTAAGCAGTAGTTTTATAGAAAATCAACCATTTGTCTAGTACCTGCACAACATCACCATGCAGTCTCATCTCTTTATTATTTGCACAAGGAATTGGTGGAACCAAAATGCACCTAGATGAATATTTAACTTAAATGTGTCATTTTATCAAAATAACAGCATTATATGGCCACAAAAAGCTTCGTTCTCACTCCCGAGTAGTGATGTGCGATACCACTGATTTCCTTTCCGATCCGATACCAAGTAATATTCAGGGTGGTATCGACGATACTGATCCGATACCGATACTTTGTACAAAAACTTATTTTATTTGTTGTATCTCAAATTATAGCGTCATAATGATTACAGGACATCAGATTACTTGTTCTTATCACTTAATAATGCAGAGTTCATCATACAGAAATAAAAAATCTGAAGTTGCGCTATTTAAACACCTTGCCTGGCTGCAGCACTAAAGGACTCCATGAGAGACGTCTGTCTCGCCCTAGCAGCACCTGCCCCTGTCCTCCTCTTTAGTTTGCCTCAACATACCCTCATCATATTCTGTGATATGATTTACTCTGAGGTGTTTGACAAGGTCAGTGATGTTGCAGCAACACCTCACTTTTTTGCCACATGTATCGCAAACCACGTCTCAGCTGTTTGTGGAGGTAAAATACGTCGCACAATCAGGCTCAGCCATTGTTGTGAGTGCTCACGCCAAGGGGCTGCTAGACATTTATACAGCCGTATTTCGCACATGACTATGAAAGGCGGAAGAGGAAGTAGTTCCTTTCGAATGTGGACAATCCGAATGTTATAGTTTCTTTCCACTGTGTTCCTGTTAATGATAAACTACAAATTTACCCTAAATTACTAAAATATCGATATTTTAATGTGAGAATCGATTCTAGAAAATAAATGATTGGTATCGGAGGAATCGATATTTCAGGATCGATCCGCACATCACTACAGGCGTAACATGCCGACGTTTTGTCACGTCCCGCGGGGTTCCTGTGGAACGCAAAAGGAGACCTTCAGCGTTCCTATGGTACGCGGCGGGTTATGGCTGAAATCCAGTGCAATGACGCTCCCGCGGTAATAGACGTTCCAGCCCTGTATTCCAGGCCTAAACCTAACCTTATCCCTAGCCCTAACCATAACCTTATTCGTGACCTTAACCAGGACTTTAATGACGTTAAATAGCATGTTTTTAAGCGATTTGAAGAAAAAGAGCGCACATGTGTAGATTGAGTCCAGACGGTTCTCATATTTCCTCATTTTTCCGAGGTTTTCATTTAGGAACGTGGTGGGTAGCCGAAAACATAATATGTTGACGATTTGTCACCTAGCCTAAAATGTTACGCTTTGGGAGTGAGAACGTGTTGGAATACATTGTATTTAAAGTCAAACAGAACACTTTTGAGGCTGCAGCGAACGTAGTATTATTTATTCCATTAACAGTCATTGTATAAAGCACATATGGTTGAAGTTGCTTTATTAAAAATATTTGAATTAGGTACATTTTGAAAGAGGAATTAACCATTTTTATGCAAGACGAATGTTTTTTAAAGTGTAATTTTGCAATACCACCCTCTAAAACCACAACTTCCTTAGCATGCTTCACCAACTTATAGTTTCTCCTTCTCCTTTGCCATCCGTCATTCAGTTTATACAGTAAGAAGCAGTCCTTTCAAGCTTGCCACAGTGTGCCTGGGGTTGCTGTGTTTACTCCTTTTGGCTGGTGTCATAGGTCAAAGCATCCACTGTGAGTCTACCTTTTTTGTTCTGTCTGTTAAGTATTAACATTTCTTTATATCAAGGTGAAATAAATTGGTTGTCCTCACCTCTGTCATGACTCCTCTCCAACAGATCAAAATGTGGAACGAGACTATAAGAATAGCTCAAAAGCCATGACTATGCAGAATCAGGACCTGCAGAAAAACATAAAAGCTGTGCAAAAAGAGAAACAGGATGCGCAGATACTCTATGATCGCTTACAGGGAAATTACAACTCCTTATCTACAAGAAGAGAACGGTTGCAGACCAATTACAATTCACTGATGGAGGAAAAACAGCAGCTTACGCAAAGCCGAGACCAGTTAAAGGACACTAACGCTGCTTTGAACCAAAATTTTGAAAAGCTAAAAGCTCTTAAAAACCAGCTGCAGGTGAGCAATGATGCCTTGACTACAGGCAAAGACTTGCTACAAAAAAAATATGATTCAGTCCTCAAGGAAAGAAATGACTTGCAGACCAATTTTAACTCTGTGACCGAAGAGAGGAACAACTTACAGAACAAATTCAACAATGTAACCAGATCAAGAGAGCAGCTGCTGAATCGTTACAATGACTTGATTAAGACAGTGGAAAATCTGCACGATAGCTACAACTTCTCTACAACTGAGAAGGACAAGTTAGCAAAAGGTCACCAAAATCTGACTGTACAACTTGAGCTTCTTCAGTCTACCTACAATGTAATCAAAGAAGCAGAAGATGTCCTTCGGGCTAAATATGACTCATTGGTTAAGGAAAAAAACGCTCTTCAAAGCAATTTTCTGAATGTAACATCAGAAAGAGACCTGCTGAAGGTGAATAATGAAAACCTGACTGCTGAGAGAGTAAAGCTGTTGGAGGAAATTAACAGACTGAATGCAACAATGCAAGGTAAGCAAAAAGAAAACAGTTATCAAACATCTCTTTACTTTTGCCCCAGTGTTTGGTTATTGATCAACAAAAATTGTAAATTACAGAGAAGAAATGCCCCACTGGCTGGAAGAAGTTTGAGTACAGCTGCTACTTCACTTCAGTTAGCAAAAAAACGTGGGAAAGGAGCAGAGCTGACTGCCAGAACAGAGGAGCAGACCTGGCAACAATAAAAAGCAAAGAAGAAATGGTTTGTTTACATTTGTCTTCTCTCCATATATAGTATTTGAGGTCATTTTCTTTTCTTAAAGTTGAACTCATTTTTTTCCTCCCCATTTTCACCAGTACATCAACTGACAACGCATGCTATGAATTTCAGCTCCTGAAAGTTTTTTTATTAAGTCATTTTTTTAAATTTTCATAAAACTAACACAATAACATAATCATAATGACATACTCATAAAAATGTTACCTTAAAAAACAGAAAGCTTTGCTAATACAGATATTAACAACAATATTCAAAGTCTACTAGCTCACTCTTTCATCACCAATGCTTATCAGTTTTTTCTCTCCTATGTATTACCAACAGGTCACTAACTTTGAAGATGTTATTATCCATTCTTCATATAAAACTACTGATTGGTGCTGTCTGATCTGCAATCTTCCCATTTATGAAACCAGCTTCCAGTTTGGATTCAGGGGACAGACACTATCTCTACTTTTAAGATTAGCCTTAAAACTTTCCTTTTTGCTAAAGCATATAGATAGGGCTGGATCAGGTGACCCTGAATCCTCCCTATGCTGCAATAGGTGTAGGCTGCTGGGGGATTCCCGTCATGCATTGAGTATTTCTTCTTCAATTCAATTCAATTCAATTCAATTCAATTCAATTCAATTCAATTTAATTCAAAATGCATTTATATAGCAGATTTAAAAACAACAGACTTAACCAAAGTGCTTCACAATCGGTTAAGAACGAGAGAAAACAATAGGGAGACAAATAAAGATAAATTAGAAACAAATACAGATAATCTTCAGTTACCTTTCTCACTCACTATGTGTTAATAAACTTCTCTGCACTGAATCGTACTTGTTATTAATGTCTGGCTCTCTTCAACGGCATGTCTTTTATCCCATCTTCCTTCTCTCACCCCAACCGGTCGTGGCAGAAAGCTGCCCCTCCCTGTTAAAAGGGAGTTTTTCCTTCCCAATGTTGCCGGGGTGCTGGATCATAGGGGGTCATATGATTGGTTGGTTTTTCTCTGTATGTATTATTGTAAGGGTATACCTGACAATATAAAGCGCCTTGTTTGTTTTGATTTGGTGCTGTATAAATAAAATTGAATTAAATTGATCCTTTTGTATGACAAACATTTGCTGTAACTTGCATGTCTCGTTCTTAATAGACCTTCATCAATGGCTTGTATAGCAGTGACAAAGAAGTCTGGATTGGACTGACTGATGAAGGAGTAGAGGGGCACTGGAAATGGGTGGATGGAACTCCAGTGACCTTAACGTAGGAAATTTAATATATATGTTTTTGTTTTTTTTGTTTGTTTTTTTTGTAAAGTTCTGCTTATCCAAGGACATTTTTATTCTGACTTTTAATATTTCACCATCTCTTGTAGGTTTTGGGGTAAAGGCCAGCCCAACAGCTATGATGGGAGGAACCAAGACTGTGTGGAGTTTTGGCACCGCGCATCAGGCGCCGGTGATTGGAATGATGAGAACTGTAATATTGAACAAAACTGGATCTGTGAGATGTAGTTTTCCAGAACTTTGGAATGCGTTAGGTGATACTGTCTGTTACCAATGAACATCATGTAATGTAAGCATAGAAACACATTAAGGATTATAATAATATGTTTTACAACTCACCAATTTATCCAGATGTTATTTGCTGGAGCAAATACAGATGGATGTAGCTTGTTGAATGAGTGACCCAAAAGGGACTCCACAAATATCTGCGTATACTGTTTATCATCTTATTCCTGACTCTGGTGGTGACACAGTATCTGTCACTTGCCAACAGATATTTTTGAAGGTACAATTAATTTGACACATGTAACTTACTCATATGCCAGTTTGCATGAAATTAATTTACTATCATGACCATTTAGTACATTGATTAACAAAAGCCTTTTCAAAGCCTTGTACTGTTATAATCAGTTATGTTATTATCACTTAATTATGCTGTACTTGCTTATCAGTGATTTTTTGTAACTGGGAAAATGGTACCAAATTAAATGCTGTGTAATTATGGATATATTAATTAACCACCATTCAGTTATTCACTCTCATTATTACAATAAAATAAAATAAATAAAATGTGATTTTTATCTTGCTCTTTCATTTACTGCTCACTGCTTCACTACTGTATAGGTCTGTGTAAATAATCATTCTGTACATAATAATTATAATTATAATAATTAATTTTTTATATAATATATATAATATATAATTATATATTTAATTTAATTTAATTTAATTTAATAATAATAATAATTATATATATAATAGATCATTTTTAATCCTACAACTGTTTATAACTTGCATAGTTCACATTTCTGTATAACTGTATATCTCAGATTTCTGTATAGTTTTTTTTATTTCATATTTATATCCTGTACATAGCTTGTACTCACTACAGCCTGTACAAACTTATAGTTATAGAATATTCATAACATACTTCATACCGTGTACATTATAACATACCATAATAGACCCATTTCTGTAATATACTTACATATCTATATTATTGCTAATATATATTGTAATATATCTATATCACAGCTAAAGCACTTCTGGATGGATGCAAACTGCATTTCGTTGCCCTGTACCTGTGCATGTGCAATGACAATAAAGTTGAATTCTATTCTATTCTATTCTATTTAGATATTAATCCAAGCAAATTAAATAACACAGCCTGCACTACTTTTTACAGAAATTATATTCAGACTTGTTATGACCTTGTAGTTTTTGACATGTGTTTTTACATACAACTGCCTGTTTCATATGTTACACTCTGTTTAAGCAAGAGTATAGTCAAGGGTGACATGTGCTGAAACCTCTGTGCTCACAGTGCTTTCCTGTTTCACCGATGTAGTGGAATTGACAGAATCAAAGCTATAAACATTAGGGTAGGATAACAGTCAGTTTCAGGAATGAATGTGTTATTAAAGTAGGGAAAAAAGGGAAGCAGTGGTGTGACAGCTCAGACTATTTCAGTGTTTAACAATAACAATCCACTAGAGGGAGGTACAGCCAACACATTCCCGTCAGCTTTGTCTGCTTTATATTTTTCATTCTGAAAACTTTCAGTAGAATTAACTTTTGCAACCATATTAGCTCATGTTGGTTCAAGTACTTTCTCCCTCTTTTTTTCCCACATGTCAACAGTCCTTTCTGGCACTAGTGAATGCTAATACATGTGCTCCACAAAATTTTTGTTCTTTGAGCCCATCAGAGGATACGCTTCTACATCACTAAGAAATAAAATGTTGTTACAAGAGGATGGGTCTGTTACATTTCTGCCTGAATTTCTTCTACCATTTGGCCTTGCAGTCCCACACAAGAGATCCTACTCATTTCTCTCCAGGCTACTCCAGGCAGGTGTTTGCTCTCAGTCTTCTATATAGTGTAGATATAGCTTATCTTTACTCTTTAACTACTTTTAAAAGTGATGTAATGGTTTATCCACCTATCCATTCTCTTCCGCTTATCTTTATCAGGATCAGTTTACTTGTCACAGAGTGTTACACACCTAGTTTTTCTGGAACTCTTAAAGGAGCATTTTAAGGTTTGACCAAATAAATTCTCAACCTGCTGCTTTGATTTGGTCTATTTTGAATCTGCTAGTTTTACAGCTGAGTTCAGTTACAGTGTCTGTAAACGTTCAGTTCAATTTAGGCCAAATCACAACAACAGTTGCCTCCAAGGACTTTATACTGCAAGGTAAATACCCAACAATACCCTGGAGAAAACCCCAACAATCACACTTAAACTCACACTTACACAGCCTCACCAACATAACTTTGTCTGTTGCTTTTCCCACTATCTTGTTAGTTGGCATTTATTCACAGATGTTTTTACATCCTACATGTGGCTGTGCTCCTCAACAGTCGAGCTCCATCTGTTCTGTGACTAAATTTCTGACAATTATTCTGGGGTTGACAGGCAGGCTGTCTGTGTAACAGCATATATATCTATGCATGTCGTGCAATAGACAGTTGTTAAAATACCAAAAATAGAGTGTAGTTATAATTTTAACAATGTAAATTTATATAAAATTGTGACATGTGCATGACTTCTTTGGTTGTTATTTTCCTAAAAAGTGTTCTCTTGACAGATCCCATGTTGGTCCGGATGCTTGTCCAACATGGGTTTATTATGCACAGTGAAAGTGTGAGAGACACACACAGTCTCTCTATGTGTGTCTGTTTCATCCATCTGTCTGTCTATCTCTACTTCTCCACCTACTCGTACAAGTAGGCGGTGAGTTCTTAGTTTGGCCATACTGCTGTGTGGGAGCAGCTCTGTGTAGACTGACACCAACCCTCCCGGAGCTCCAATACAAAGTCTCCACCTCACATTCATTTACTGCACTTGTTTATAATATCAAACACATAATATCATTGGTATTCTGGGTTATAACCTCTGTAATACACCCGGAAAGCCTCATTGCGATATCTTTTAAGTGTAAGTACCTGTCATGTTTGTATATAAACCTGGAAATAATCAAACAGTTTGAGGATTTAGACATTTTCAAACACACATCAAATGTAGAATAAAGGAGATATGCAGTGTTTCACATCCAGCAAACTATAGGTTTGATTTACTTGACTTCTGTTCCTTTAGTAAAACTCAGGTGACACTCAGGTAGATTTGATCATAATATCTGAAGCTTGTCCAAATAAAAGATCTTGCAGCCAGCTATTACAAATACAGCTGCCCTTCAAGTTTCCAGAACATTGATTACTGTGAAACACTGGGACAGTGGGAAACACTGACACTGAATTAAAGTGTCAAACTCAAAATGCTATACAAAGACAAGAGGCTCTTTCACTGTGTCAAGTCATGGCTATGCTAAAGGTTACTAACAAGGCTGCACATGGACCTCTAAACAATCTGTGGAAACTGAATTAGGGTGCAGATAAAGCACAGTCAGACTGACCAAAAGTGACCACACATTCAGAAGAGCAACACATCATACTTTGCTTACTGCGCTAAAAGCAACATCAGTCACAATATAGCTCTGTGGAGTGTGCATTAATGGACCCATAATGCAGGAGGCAGGAAAAATTCAAACAACATGTAAGGTTTTTAATAGGGAATAAGAGCGAAAGGGTGATCGTGGCTCAAGAGTTGGCAGTTCGTCTTGTAATCGGAAGGTTGCCGGTTCGAGCCCCAGCTCCCACAGTCTCGGTCGTTGTGTCCCTGGGCAAGACACTTTACCCGTTGCCTACTGGTGGTGGTCAGAGAGCCCGGTGGCGCCAGTGTCCGTCAGACTCACCTCTGTCAGTGCGCCCCAGGGTGGCTGTGGATACAATGAAGCTTGCCATCACCAGTGTGTGAATGCGTGGATGACTGAATGTGTAAACTGCTTTGGGGTCCTTAGGGACCAAGTAAAGCGCTGTACAAATACAGGCCATTTACCATTTAAGAGCTGGAATAATAGCTCGAACCCCAGACCACCTGTTTTGAATGTCAACACCCCTGTGAATAGTCTTTATCAGTTATTATCAGTCTTATCAGTCTACGGGGCGACCGTGGCTCAGGGGGTTGGGAAGCGCATCTGTAACCGGAAGGTCGCCGGTTCAATCCCTGGGCTCTCTGTCCTGGTCGTTGTGTCCTTGGGCAAGACACTTTACCCTACCGCCTACTGGTGTTGGCCAGAGGCGTGATATGGCAGCCTCGCTTCTGTCAGTCTGCCCCAGGGCAGCTGTGGCTACGACTTGCCTCCACCAGTGTGAGAATGAATAGTGGTATTGTAAAGCGCTTTGGGTGCCTTGAAAAGCACTATATAAATCCAATCCATTATTATTATTATGCATATGAACATGCGTGGGACTGATTATAAGTTCACCGTTAGTGGATAGTCATGATTTAATTTAATCCCAGTGTTTCCTACCCTTTTAAAAGGACATGATGGGAGGACAAGCAGAATATTGGAATAACATAGCTGCCATCACACAAGCTTCTGGTGATCTCAGTCATGATGGGATAGCAGACGTTATCAGGTTCTACAAAAAACAGAGTCCTTACATCTGCAGTGCTGTTATTAAATAGGGGACAAAATGGGACAACAGAGATTGAGACATTCATAAATTCATATACAAGTTTTGAGAAACTTTTCACTAAAATTGTTAAGAGTGTACTATTAATTGTGATTAAGTGCTTCACACATATTGCATAACACAAGTATCTTCATTAGTGGTCTCAGATAATAAAATTGATGTTTAAATATGCGTACATTAAAGTAAAGTGCTATACGAATACAGGCCATTTACCATTTTACCATTTACATTAATTAAATAAAAAAGGCGCAAAGCACTTGGTTAGCACTATTGCCTCACAGCAAGAACGTTCTGAGTTCAATTCCACCATCAGGCCGGGGTCTTTCTGTCTCTGTGGACTTTGCATGTTCCCCCTGTGTTTGTGTGGGTTCTCTCTGGGTACTCCAGCTTCCTTCCACTGTCCAAAGACATGCAGTTAGTGGGGATAGGTTAACTGGAAACTCTAAATTGGCCATAGGTGTGAATGCAGGTGTGAATGGTTGTCTGTGTCTATGTGTTAGCCCTGTGACACACTGGTGACCTGCCCAGGGTGTACCCTGCCTATCGCTCCAGCCCAGCTCTGGGGCTGTTTTGCTGCCTCAGGACTCGGAAGACTTGCTATGGTAAAGGGAACCAATGGCCGGCCATTTGTTCATGACCACAAGCTAAAGTGCACTTGGGTTTTGCCCCCCAAAAAACTAAAAAACTAAAGTGGATGATGACAAAATTCTTTTGTGGCCTAAAAAAATACACTTTCAACCATTCTGTACACTTTGTTTCATTGTCAAAGTGTACAGAATGTTATCTTAGTATAGCCCTTCCATGGCTCAAGAGTTGGGCGTTCGTCTTGTAATCGGAAGGTTGCCGGTCGTTGTGTCCTTGGGCAAGACACTTCACCCACAGTCTACTGGTGGTGGTCAGAGGGCCCGGTGGTGCCAGTTTCCGGCAGCCTCGCCTCTGCCAGTGCGCCCCAGGGTGGCTGTGGCTACAATGTAGCTGCCATCACCAGTGTGTGAATGGTGACTTTGGGGTCCTTAGGGACTAGTAAAGCGCTATACAAATACATTTACCATTTACCATTCCCAAATCTGTCACAAGATGGCACTCCAACAAGGGTGATGACAGTATTTATACTGAAGCAGTTTGCCAGTTGGCTGACCAGTTAACCACTGCAGAATCAGAATCAGAACTTTATTTGTCACATGCAGGTTGCCCCGCAGTAAAATGAGACACCCCCCGACCTTACACACATAACACAGACATTACATGGGGTTACAAGTCGGAGATCGGCAGCGTTACGGAAAAAAACACTGAAATGTACACACAACGGGAAGGTACAAGAGGAAAAAAAGCTACCTCTACTCATGCTGTGCTTCCATGGTAGGACAGCACGAGAACAGGAAACAAAAAAACTCCTCTGCACAAAAAAAGCACATGAATATCCACAGCACAACATTGTGAAAGACATGACAAGCCACAGGGTTGGGTAGGGGATGAGGAGTAATCCCAGGCAACACAGCAGCCATCCTGCCACTGCGCCGACTCGCCAGCGCGGGCCCAGACCCGCCTCGTGTTCCCAGGAGGCAACAAGCATCGAAGGCGTTGGAAAGGGAGGGGGGATGAGTGAGTGCTTATCAGTGTAAGTGTATGTGTGTGCGTGTCCATAGTTCAGCTGAGACACAGTACAGTGGTTAAAGTCACGCAAACTGGTAAAGAAAACAAATAAAGCTGGAAGAAGGCTAGAAATTATCAAATAATTGGGCCACCACAGTTATCGCTAACTAGCACATACACCAAATCAGAATCAGAGAGACTTTATTTATCCCCAAGGCGCAATTAAGAAGGTGGCTAGAACTAGGGATGGGAGCTCGAAACAGACGTTACGTTGTGTCGAGCTTCCGTTTCGAACAACGAAGTTTCAATGTTTCGAAACGCTGCTCTACAGCGCTGTTCAAAACACCCAGGTCACGTGACCATGATTAAACAAGGTTTTGTTGTGACTCCTGCAGTTTCAGCAGGTGGCGTACCTGCTGCTTCTAGTTATTACCAGGTGCAATGATTCACTTTTTTTTTTTCTTTTTTTCTTTATCAGCGAGAGTGATTTGGATGGGTAATTACTGAACGAATGTTTTCGATACTACTTTATCTATTCATTACATATGCATGTGCAAAAGAAAAGAATGCCCTCGCTCTCATTATTATTTTCACTGTGGATTATGAAGAATAATATCCAATTATCATATATAATAAGATATTATAAGATATTATATTATTACTATCCAATTATTTAAACGCTGAAATCAAAAGTGTAATTAAATGAATATCATATATAGATATATAAATAATATGTAAATATAGTATTCGAATGATTGAATGACTGTCACATAGATGAAAGAAACAGAGATTGGTGAGTGAGCTTCATTCACTCATATCAGGAGAGAGAGAGAGCGGCATGCTGTGCTGTAGATTAAAATATCTCAATAAAAAGCTCCTCTCTGCAGTCAATGAGAAAATATAACGGGAGGAGTTTTTAGCTCTGACTCCTTCTGGTCTCTAGTTTTTTCTGCTTTCAACAAAAAACTGTTATATGACATCATTCTCACTATAACCTGTTACTCACATTAGGTGTTGCCACCTAAGAATAAATTTATACTGTAAAAAGAAATGTTAGAGAAACATATCCATGAATTACAGGCGAACAAGTATCATGTCAAATAACTTTTTTCTCTTCCTTTTTTATTCATCCTGACACCTATGGTGCGAATATCTCATAAACAGGAGGTTCATGGCAGTGTTACAAGCTTGCAGGTTCATGGCAGTGTTACAAGATACAGCATCCACAGCAGTGTAAAGTTAATGAAAGTTTTGTCATGGTTCAGAGGTCGCTCAGCAGAGGATGATTTAAAAATGTACTGGTGAACGTGCGTGACATGGACTGTTATGATTGGTCAGAATTGGCATGTGAAAATATAATAAATGTCACCCTTTTTATAAGAAGAATGACACACATTTAATCTTTTTCATTAAATATATATGTTTAAATTAATTCGAATTAAAACCTAAAGCTTCTAGCGTTAACGGTCAATATTTTTCTCGCCTTTTTTTGTGCGAAGATGTCTCCAAATCATGTTTTTAACATCATTATTGACAGTCTGGTGTAATAAGTAGTTTTGTTTGGAACTGTGCAGGACATGTCTGCATCACTGTTAACACAGCCTTATCAAGATCTGACGATATCAAGACCTAGCCGGCAGGTGTCACTGTGGAGATGGGCTTCAGATTGTTTCGAAACCTTGATACAATTCACACACACGAATGCTTCGAATGTTTCAGTGCCTCACTTTGCCCATCACTAGCTAGAAACAATATGGATCAAAGAGTGTGAAGCATTTTATACATGGAACATGAGCTCAGGTTTATGTGATGGACACCAGTCATAACAACCACAAGATGAGCTTATTCCCTTCAGTTCCCAGCAACCCTCTCCTATATCCTCAGCCCAGGAGCAAAGTCAGGCCAACGAGGTCAGGAGCCGCTCCCATGACTGCACAAGGGCTGCTGGATACTGTAGTCCATTACTAAATAAAGCCTCCTGGGTAATGCAGTTCATACTAACAGGGACTTGATGAATGTAAATACATTCAGAAATTCAGTTTTTTGACTCATTGTCTTGAGCTGTCAAAAACTTGTCGGCCTAACTGAATATTTACACTGGATGGGAACAGCTGCTTCAGAGCAAGGAGCCGAGGGATGTGATTGACTGAGAGAGTTATTAGTAACGCCACCTCTCCCTGTGGTATGTGCTTGATCCTCCTTGTACAGGATCATTCACCTAATGAATCCTTGAACATGGCTGTAATCTGTGTTTTTAAGACCTACAACTTAGTTGTGGTTGGATTACTAAAATAAAACTTTTATGAGCCTGTTTATTTTTTGCTGAAATGCAGTTTGCAAGAGGGCACATTCACAAAAGTATGAATACGTTTTTTTGACACAAGGTCATAACTAATCATAAATCCAAACCACATAGCATGCTAGCATGTGAACAGGTTAATTATTAAATATATGAGAATGAGAGTCCAGTAACTTTGTCAGTCATTTTATACTGTCATATTGTGTAAATCATATTGTGCAATTCAGACTCCTCCTTTTTGACTCTCTCACCTCCAGCTCACTACAGTGGAGTCTGGGTTTGTCTGAGAACTGGATCTCTAGGAGACTCTCTCAGGTAAGTCATTTTAATTCCACATACAAGTCAAATAAGTCAAAAACACTTTAGAGTAGGTTTATCATTGTCAAAGTGGACAGTTGATGATGAATGTAAATGCAGATGTGTTTCAGGTATATACTTTTTATTCTACATCAAATTGCTCTTGTTTTGAAATAATAGTCTGACAGTGCAGGCGACATTCAAAAAAGGTCTACAATGGCTGATATAGTTTCCTGACCTTCAAAAGTTTCCTGACCTGAAAGGACTGTCCAAGTAGCTACACACATTATCATGTAATATTTCACTTCTGCCTTTCGTGATATATAGATTTTCTGTGAGCCTTTCTAAGTAGAAGTTTAAAAATTTACTCGAGTGCAAGGATTCTCAAAGTGCTATTGAAAGAGTGTCTAATTAAGAATCTGGCACAAACACAAGTATAATGTTTCTAATGTTTTTATTGAGAGAATGGTGTTTTTTGTTGGTAACTGCCACTTCGGTACGCTTGCTAGCTTACAGTTTTTGACAAATTAGTGACGTACCATCAGTGTTGGGAAGGTTACTTTTAAAATGTATTCCATTACAGAATACAGATTACATGCCCCAAAATGTATTCTGTAACGTATTCCGTTACGTTACTCAATGAGAGTAACGTATTCTGAATACTTTGGATTACTTAATATATTATCAAGCTGTTTACAACTACATGAATGTTTTATTACTGTTACTGAAGGTCCGCGGCTCCGAACCGTAGTAAAGGGACCTCTGGCTAATACGGTGGGTTCGTGTCGGGCTCGTAGCCGAAAACTAGCTTTACTTTGTTGTCTGGGTCAACTTTGCTTGCGAAAGACAGAGAGAGGCGTTGAAAGGCTGCTCCAACAGAACTTATTGTTTTTGGAGGAAAACACGAACACGGTGTACAGTTGAGTCTTAATAGCTTACTTACAACTGGGCTCGTCAGGCACTCTTCTTGGCTGCAGTGGTTATTATTATATTTACATGCTTCCAGCTCCCGTTTTTGCTCGATGACAGCTCGTACTTTTCCTTTTTCTCCCTCCCTCCCTCACAGACACATAAGGTGTATGGCAGTCCATTCTCCCTGCAGCACGGACTACACTGCCTATGATGATACATTCTTTAGAGCTATACCTGTAGCATTCTGCCTATTAGCTTAGCACAACAACAACAAAAAAGCCTCTCTCACCCAGGAAACACACACACACACAGAGCGTCACCCTGTAACCATGGCAACTGTAACGCTGCCGCCTGGGACAACAGAACGTAGCTGTTAAACAAAACCCAAACAGTCCTGACCCGCGACAATATGAAACAGGGAAGTACCGCCGTGTAATCCATTTATTTCAACAAAGTAACTGTATTCTAAATACCACCTTTTTAAACGGTAACTGTAACGGAATACAGTTACTCATATTTTGTATTTTAAATACATAACGGCGGTACATGTATTCCGTTACTCCCCAACACTGCGTACCATTAACTGAAACTATCTATATTTGCTAAGTTCAGGAAAGTTTGGTCTGTTATGGTGACTTCAAAAATAAAGTTTGGTCATAATTATGTGCTGATTTTTACTGTTTATAACATCAACTGTAAATGGTTCGTTTTTCCTTCATGGGCCACACAAATTATTATCAAGGGGTTTCTTTTGTCCTGCTTTTTTCTTTTTTTAACCTTGACTCTAATTCATCACTCTTTGCATACCTACCAAACCCTTCTTCTTCAAAATTGTGAGTAACTCTTTCTAACCCTCTAAATGCTGAGAATCATCACACTTGATGATGCTATGTTTTTAAGAAAGGCAAACTGACTTTTCTGGTTTAAAACAGTTAATAGTTTTTGATGCCTGTCGGTTAAACTAATAATTTTATTTGCTCCCTGATTGTTAAGACTTAAGAGAATAAGTTAATAAAAAAAAACAGATGATATATTATTATAGGGCTTCAGTTAGGATTAGGGCTGGTCCTGTTACTGATGACACGTGGACCTCAGAGGGTTAATATTTTCTGTCTTGTAGTAGTGAGTCCAGATTTTAGGTTTTCGTATTATACCATGACCTATTTTTCCTCTGAATTTGAAAGTGACAGTAGTTATTAGAATTAACATTTTAAAAAACTTTGTTTAAAATCAGTACTTTATTGTTATAATGACAAATTATGTCTTATAAATTAAACAGAATCAGAATCTGAATACTTTATTAATCCCTAAGGAAATTATGTGGTTACAGTTGTGCCAAGAAAATAACAGTAACAGTTATTATATAATTACAAAGTTTACAAAATATAAGTAATAGCTTTAATTTTCCTGTAATTTTGGAATCACATTAAACTTTAAAGTCAAAGGCATTGTGGGCAACATAATTTCAGTTCTCATAACCTCTGAAATTGTGAAATTTTCCCCAGTGTGTCTAACATTATGCACTGAAATCAGAATACAACCAAATGTTTATTAGATGACTCAGTATCATTTGAGGATTTGATACTTGATATGTGGTTTTTAATTACATCTGCAGGTTGGTACTCATCGTCTATGGCCCAGTAGAAGTATTGTACAAAGGAGGGTGCTGTAAGGTTTAATCAGAAAATCAGAAAGAAATATGGAGTCCTCGGAGAACGTTGATGCAAGGTAGGGATCCTTTTTTGAATTTTTTGTTCTCAAAATCTACTAAGCAAGATTTGCTCTTCAAGGACAAATAATGAAGCAGATTTACAGAATACTGTTTTTGATACTTTTAAGGGTCAGAGTGAAGAGCCTTGTGTCTAAATTCTGTGATAAAGAATTGACAGGAATATCGTCTGGCTCTAGCGACAAGAGCAAAAGGTGAGAAGATCTTCCAAATGACAGCGCCACTGAAACAATATAGAGATATGTCAGTTACATGGTGACTTACTGGAAAAGGCTGCAAGTTGTTAGTGCTGTATTTAACCATCTGTTTTAAACCTTAGTAACCCATTACATGCCTTAAGTCTGTGCTTGCTACTCCGATGATTATGCTTCAGATGAAGGGTCAATAGAAAATTTGATTATTTTGACACCTCAAGGTAGTGAATGAGTGCACATAAAATCTTTTCAGGTGTCCTCCAGCCGAGCATAACGGCAAAGTGGTTTAATAAACCCATCCAGGCATGAAAACACAGGTGTTGTCTGAGAAATGTAATGCAAAGCAAGAACCCCCCCAAAACAAAACAGAAAGAAAAAGAAGATGAAAAAACACAAAACGAGTCCACATTCGATTATGAAGCCAAGTCTCCTGGGTGAAGGTCCAGCAATTGATTTATGCTATAACTTACAAATCTGTACTCTTCTGCTATTTCAGTTTTCCAGTGACATTCACACTGACATGGTTTGATTTAAAAATGAAAATAATCTCTTTCCAGAATCATTTTCCATCCATACAAATTGCCCGTGAAGGAACACACACTAGTCATGCCTCCTGTACATGCAGCATGAAAAAGCAGAGACATTAACTCCAGAAAAAACTCCAGAAAAAAATTCTGTCATAGACCTTTAGTAAGGTTACATCTGTTATATAATCTCCAGTCAAGGCTAATGTCTTTGTTTCCTTACAGGAAAAGATTCATGTGATAGAGATGTGGCAAAGGATGGGCAGAGACTGATAAGACCCAGTCAGGCATAAACCTTGCAAATGTATTTTGAAACAAAACATGCTCCATGATGCTGTTATCAGGATTTATGGCCCACTTAGCAAACCAGAAGGTGCAGGAAGGGCCAACTATAGTAGTACAGTAATATTGCTGGCACTGATAACAATGTTAGAGGACACTGAACCTGACAATATTCAAAGCAGCTGCAGTTTGTGAAAAGGAAGCCAAGGTTTCATAAACTCGGACTGAAGACACCAAGGCCAAAGTCCTGTGACTGTTTTGGTACAGAGTTTCAAAATTAAACAGTAACATGCTCGCTTAAACATTAAAAAAGTAGTTTAAGAAAGATGAAAAGGTTGCTAACCTCATGCTAAATGTGACAGCCATTTAGCTTATCTTAGCAAAAAGACTCAAAATAGTAGGTAGACACATCCTGCCTACCAATATGCATTCCTCAGGTGAGATCTCAGCATCTCATTTAAGCATGATGCAGTTTAAGGAACTGTACTCTGCTTTGTCAGTTCAACTGAGAGCTTTGATAAAGACTCATTAACTTCCATTTACATGTAATACACCTATCAAGTAAGCCCATGTGTGGAGAGATTTGTGTATTATATCATGGAATCATTAATTAAATTTTTTACATTCATGGATTTTGTGATGTTTTCTCAGTGAGAAAACACCGGGCTCTACACACTCTGTCTGTGCCTCACAGAGTTCCTCCAAAGACGTACCTCTCCATTTCAAGAAACTGTTATGGAACGGCTGTGTGCAGACAGGAATAGGACCCAGGGTGCAGACACTCGGAGGCAAAACTTGAACTCAAAACAGCTTTAATGTTAAACTCAAATATAACATAACTGGAAATATCAAAAATAAACTTATACCAGAAGACTGACAGAACACACAGCTAGATAAACGGTAGATCACGACACAGACACAGAGAAACACAGGGCTTAAATACACAGAGGGAGCAATCAGGGAATGGGTAACAGGAGGGAAACACAGCTGGGGCAAATCATGCCTAACGAGACAAGAGGAAGCGAAACCAGATACATTAACATCAGACAAGGACCTTCAAAATAAAACAGGAAACATGACACAGACTGAACTAAAGACACAGACTAACACGCGTGCACTGCAACAGAGGGAACAGAGACGTGGGACCAGGGCAGACACAGAACTGACTGGACACGGGGATATAGCAAACAGGGGAGACAGCAACTAAGGATCACACAGAGACAAACCATAAGACATAACTCTAACGAAGAAACCAAAGAATAGAAAAGATAAATAATACAATAAACTCAAAACCCTGGGTCAACGACCCAGGCATCCTAACAGAAACATCTGTAAGATCTACCTTTGAGCACCCTGCTGTAGCAATCACATTTTAAAGGATGGTTTTTTTTTTTTCACTAAATCCTTCTTTCTACACAGTAAAAATGATGATGATGATGATATGTTTTTTATTGATTAGCATTCAAATATCTCAGTGAAGACAGAACAAAGATCTACCACAAAGCAAGAAAGCATGAGACAAGGCTAATCAAAAGGTATTGGCTGAAGCATTTGCTTATTACGCCAACCCTTTTAACAAAAGATCTTTTAGCATGCAGCTCCTGTACACAGGGCTCGAAGCAAATAATAAAACAAAGCAAAAACAAAACAAACAAACAAACAAACAAGAAAAAAACAAAAAAACAAAAAACTTTCCACCTTAGTAAGTAACTACATCAAAGCAAAAGAATCAAGAGGTTTTTTTGTTTGTTGTTTTTGTTTTTCTTTGCTCTTTTCATTCTTGATATATATATTTTTCTAATACTCTATTTTTAAACATATTTTTAAACAAGGAAAATGAACTACACCTTTTTAAATCACTGTCATAACTATTCCACAGGTTAACTCCTCTAACAGAAACACATCTCTGCTTTATATTTGTCCTTATCTTGTTTTTTTTTAAAGAAATCTGTTCCCCTTAAGTCATATTGACTCTCTCTGACTTTGAACAGCTTCTGAGTACTGGGGCAAAGCAAGTTATTTTGTGCTTTATACATTATCTGTGCCATTTTATATTCAACTAAATCATAAAATTTCAGGGTATTCAGATTAATAAACAAAATGTTAGTTGGTTCTATATAGTTTGATTGGTTTATAATTCTTATAGCTCTTTTTTGCAACTTGAAAATAGGAAGAGTGTTCGTTTTATATGCATTACCCCATATCTCCAGACAGTAAGTCATATATGGAAGCAACAGAGTACAATAGAGTGTGTATAATGATTTTTTGTTCAGGACATGCTTTGTTTTATAGAGAATAGCAATGGTTTTTGACATTTTTGTTTTCACATGGTTTATATGAGACTTCCAACTCAGCTTATCATCAATTATCACTCCAAGAAATTTATTTTCGTACACTCTTTCAATTTCAATTCCATTAACCCTGATTTTAGATACATTTTTCATTTGTCTAGTGCCAAAAATAATCAATTTTGTTTTCTTTATATTTAATGATAACTTATTTACATCAAACCAGTTTTTTAATATATTTAACTCCTTTTCCGCTGTAGTCAGAAGCTGTTCCAGGTTTTTACCTGAGCAATACAGAGTGGTATCATCAGCAAACAATACACATTTTAACAGTTTGGAGATGCTACATATGTCATTTATGTATAATATAAATAATTTAGGGCCCAGCACAGAGCCCTGAGGAACACCACAAGTTACCTTCAACTGCTTAGATTTTACATTATTGAATTCGACATATTGATATCTGTCATCCAGGTAACTTTTCATCCACTTGTATGCTAACCCTCTTATGCCATATCTCTCTAGTTTATTCATTAATATAGAATGATCAATCGTATCAAACGCCTTTTTTAAGTCTATAAAAACACCAACAGTATATTCCTTATTATCTATAGCATTAGATATCCCTTCTACAAGTTCCATCACTGCCATCGAAGTGGACCTTTTCACTCTAAAGCCATATTGGTTATCACTTAGGAGATTATGCTTCTCAATATATTTATCAAGTCTATTAACAAATAACTTTTCTAAAATTTTTGAGAACTGTGGGAGCAGTGATATTGGCCTATAATTGGTAAACTGACTTCTCTCTCCGTTTTTATGGATTGGAATAACTTTTGCTATTTTCATTTGTGAGGGAAATACACCAGTTTGAAAGGACAGATTACAAATGTATGCGAAAGGTTGCACTATATATTCTATAATACTTTTAACTAATATCATGTCAATACCAAAACAGTCAGTGGACTTTTTATTTTTAAATGTCTTCACAATGTTAATTATTTCTCTATGAGTTACAGCACCAATAAACATGGAGGACACATTCTGAGTAATATGTTTATTTAGGTCGTTATTATTTCTTGACTCTGGAATTTCTTTTGCTAAATTAAAGCCAACATTTACAAAGAAATCATTAAATTCATTTGCAATGTCTTTAGTTTTATCAAGCACAATATCTTTATCTTTTTTAAAATAATCTGGATAATTCTTATTTTTTGAGCCCTTTTTGATTATACTATTTAATATCCTCCATGTTTCTTGTGTGTTACTTCTACTTTGCTCCAATAATTTGTGGTAATATTCTTTCTTACTTGTTCTTATAATATTTACTAATCTATTTTTATATAACTTGTACTTTATTTCAGCATCTTTTGTCCTCTGTTTTATGAATCTCTTATATAGATTATTTTTCTTTTTACATGCATCTTCTATCCCCTTTGTGATCCATGGCTTATTTGATCTGTGATGCTTTCTAGTGATTTTCATTAAAGGACAATGTTTTTCATATAGTGAAATTACAGTTGATAAGAATGCATCATATGCACTATTTGAATCTTCATTTGCAAAAACCTCATTCCAATTGTGTTCCTTTAAGTCCACCTGGAGGGCAGCAATGGCTCTTGTTGTTCTAAGTCGTATCATATCAAATATTTGATTCTTTTGTTTAGTTTTAATCCCAAAATAATTTTGAAAAATTGCAAAAACAGGAAGATGATCGCTTATATCAGTTATAAGAAGTCCACCTACTATTTCATGGTCAATTTTATTTGTGAATATATTATCTATCAATGTAGCTGTATCAATTGTTATTCTACTTGGTTTTATAATTACAGGGAAAAGGGAGTTACTATACATTGTATTTATGAAATCTGTTGTTTTCTGATGTCCATTTGGGTTTAGCAAATCTATATTAAAATCACCACAAATTATTTGCACTTTTTTATCATTTAGGTTGCTAAACATAGCAGCAAGTTTTTCATTGAATGTCTCAAGGCATGAACCTGGTGTCCTATAGATGCAACTTATAATTATATTGTTAGCTTTTTCAACATGGATTTCAATAGTGACACATTCCAATACGTTATCTATGGTGCTTGACATACATTCAATCAGACTACATTTCAAAACTTTATCTACATATAAGGCAACACCGCCTCCTTTTTTATTCACCCTGTTCATTGTAAATAATTCGTATCCTTCCAGTCCCATTTCACTAATTTTCTCATTATCGAGCCATGTTTCTGATATTGCAATTATATTAAACTTTTTTAACTTACTTAAACATTCTGTAATTTTAGAAAATTTTTTATACAGACTTCTACTATTGAAATGTATGACCGACAATGCATTTGCCATTTTAATATTCATATTGAATTGGTCATCTGTATAGTACTCACAAGTATTATTGGTGTTATTGTAGAAGTGGGTATCTGGGTCAATGTTACTTTCAGGGTCATGCATGTTGTGCTCTGCATAGTTAAAACGTTTTGAAGTTCGTTTTCTCAGTGTGTGTGGCAAAATAACCACCTTGACAGTCCTTTTCATAATCAAATTCTTCCTCTTCAATATCTCTGAATGGAAACCTATAATCTGTGTCCAAACTTGTCATTTATGTGTTGTTGTTTTTCCCATTGTTTTTTGAGCCGTAAGGCCAGAAACACTTTCCATACCCATTGTTCATTATCCAATCGTCACTTTTCCAATAGATTCCAGAGCAGATTCCTGATTATTTATATTGCTCTAAGTCTTTGAGTTCTCTTATCATCACAACTTTCGCTTCTTCGGGATTGCCATTTAGTCTTATCATTACTTTGCAGTTCCTCGTCCATGTCGCTTGTATCTTATTTTGTTTTCTCAGGCTGCGTGCCTGTCTTGCAATTTCAGCAGTCTTTTTCGTTAAATGTTCATTTAAATACACACCAGTCCCTTTAAGCTTCTTACCCTGTTTCAGTAACTCAATCTTTGTTTTGCGACTCACAAACCGAAGAATAATTGATGGCTTTGTTTTACTGTCTTTCCTGGGGAGCGTGTGGCATGCTGCAATATGATGGCTCTGAATACTTACATTCTTCGTTTGAAGGAATTTTATCACTTGCTGTTCAAGCGTTTGCAGCTCCTCTACCGGGGCATCTTCACCATCTTTACCTCCCCCAGCTGTTACTCTGGCGTAGGTTCGATGTTGCGTCTCCAGTCCACTTATGACTAAATCATCCATTCTTGTGTATTGTTCAAGGTCCTCGATTCGCCGTTCCAAGTCGTCTATTTTCTTGTCCTTGTCCTTTATGAGGTTTTTTAGTTGTTTTATTTCATCCATTAGGTCATGTAGCATACCTTGTTGTTTAGCCACTTTGCTCAGTTCATCAGACATGAAATTAAGCGATTTCCTAATCTCCTCCAACTCCTCTTCAACTCCTGGGTTTGCTTTTTTAGGCGGCATTTTGAAAATGATGAGATTTGTATTTCCTTGTGATGGCCCGTTGAAGTCACTGTTGATTAACTTGTTGGTTGAGCCTTGGCCTAGTGGCTGCTGCAGGAGCCTGGGCCTAGTGGCTGCTGGAGGATCCTGGGCCTAGTGGCTGCTGGAAGAGCCTGGGCCTAGTGGCTGGTGGAAGAGCCTGGGCCTGGTGGCTGCTGGAGGATCCTGGGCCTGGTGGCTGCTGGAAGAGCCTGGGCCTGGTGGCTGCTGGAGGATCCTGGGCCTGGTGGCTGCTGCAGGAGCCTGGGCCTGGTGGCTGCTGGAAGAGCCTGGGCCTGGTGGCTGCTGGAGGATCCTGGGCCTGGTGGAGCAGGAGGGTCCTGGGCCTGGTGGCTGCTGGAGGGTCCTGGGCCTGGTGGCTGCTGGAGGATCCTGGGCCTGGTGGAGCAGGAGGGTCCTGGGCCTGGTGGCTGCTGGAGGGTCCTGGGCCTGGTGGAGCAGGGGGGTCCTGGGCCTGGTGGCTGCTGGAGGGTCCTGGGCCTGGTGGAGCAGGAGGGTCCTGGGCCTGGTGGCTGCTGGAGGGTCCTGGGCCTGGTGGAGCAGGGGGGTCCTGGGCCTGGTGGCTGCTGGAGGGTCCTGGGCCTGGTGGCTGCTGGAGGGTCCTGGGCCTGGTGGCTGCTGGAGGATCCTGGGCCTGGTGGAGCAGGGGGGTCCTGGGCCTGGTGGCTGCTGGAGGGTCCTGGGCCTGGTGGAGCAGGAGGGTCCTGGGCCTGGTGGCTGCTGGAGGGTCCTGGGCCTGGTGGAGCAGGGGGGTCCTGGGCCTGGTGGCTGCTGGAGGGTCCTGGGCCTGGTGGCTGCTGGAGGATCCTGGGCCTGGTGGAGCAGGAGGGTCCTGGGCCTGGTGGCTGCTGGAGGATCCTGGGCCTGGTGGCTGCTGGAGGATCCTGGGCCTGGTGGCTGCTGCAGGAGCCTGGGCCTGGTGGCTGCTGGAAGAGCCTGGGCCTGGTGGCTGCTGGAGGATCCTGGGCCTGGTGGCTGCTGGAAGAGCCTTGGCCTAGTGGCTTATTTTTCAGTTTTGGTGCAACAAGCTACCAATTGTCTGGTGTTCGTTTCTTTTTCCTTCGTAGCTGGCAGTGAGGGATACTGCAAGGATTAGTCTGGGCCTGTTGCAAGAGAGCTTAGCTTCTGTCTTGCTAGCTTGCCCTGCGCTCATTGAATCTGAGATCGCGACTGATCCTGACCACCTTTTAGACACAATGGTCTAAAAATGAACACCAATCTGACTGTCAGTCAGTGAGCTCTTCCAAAGATGTACCTCTCCATTTCAAGAAACATCTGTAAGACAGATTTTATTATTTTTTCATCTTTGTCTGTGTCTTCTATGTTGTGAGATGTGATGATTCATTCTATCTATCTATCTATCTATCTATCTATCTATCTATCTATCTATCTATCTGATGGTGTATTTTCTCTTTCTTCTTCTTCTTCTTCTTTTATTATCATTATTATAACTAGTAGTAGTACTAGTATGACTTAATTATTTTATTTATATTAATTTTTTAGCATTGATAAGGTAGCCATGTAGTTCTGAGTGTAAACTCTGTGATGTTGTTAGTTTTGTTAGAGATTCAAAAATGGTATTATCTTCCCTTAGATGTCTCAGCTGTTTAAAAGACATACGATTTATTGTTACTTTTTTTCTCAGTGAGAAAACACCGGGGTCTGCACACTCTGTCTGTGCCTCACAGAGTTCCTCCAAAGACGTACCTCTCCATTTCAGGAAACATCTGTAAGATCTCCCTCTAGCACCCTACTCTGGCAAACCTTTCTATTCTTTAAAAATACAGAATTTAAAGGTTGTTTTTGTTTCTCATTAAATCCTTTTTTCTACACAGTAAAAAGACACAATGGTCTAAAAATGAACACCAATCTGACTGTCAGTCAGTGAGCTCTTCCAAAGATGTACCTCTCCATTTCAAGAAACATCTGTAAGACAGATTTTATTATTTTTTCATCTTTGATGGTGAATTTTCTCTCTTATTTCTTCTTTTATGGTGCTGCTGCTGCTGCTGATTAGTATTAGTAGTAATAGTAGTAGTAGTAGTATTTATTAATTTATGAGTGATGGATTTTAGACTGGTATGCCTGATATTCTAAAGGATACCTAATCTAACTTTAAATGTAAACTCAGTGATGTTGTTAGTTTGTTGGATTTTTAAAAAAATGGATGAAATCTGCTGACTGAGTATTTTAAATTTTTTGTCATCTGTTTAAGAGAAATGCATTTTTTTTTCTCAGTCAGGAAACACCGAGGTCTGTCTGTGCATCAGAGAGTTCTTCCAAAGATGTACCTCTCCATTTTAGGAAAGATCAGTAAGGCAGATTTACTCACGGTGGTGGATTTTAGACTCAAATGTCTGACGTTATGGTTCCCATACCTGCAAGATTCTAGTTCTTTTTTATTTATTTTTTTAATTTGCAGTACAGAAGCCCTATAGAAAGCTTGTTGAATTTGTTTTACAGTAACACAGTAATATATACCAGATTTTAATACAATTTCTTTCTGTGGTTAAACCTTCATTAGTGACAATTTTATTAAAGTTAACTGTGTCTAGCTGGAATGGGTGAAATGTAAACTTTTATCCTTGCATTTTTACTGATAAAAGGGCCAAATAAAGCTTGAACATCCTAGTCTTATTGTTGTCTTTCAGAAAAGTATATGGAATGCCAAAATATTGGGGTGGACACATGGCTGGTGTTGCGAGTCTTCCCAAGTATGTTTTAAACATTGAAATATAGTAGACAGTATGCCACACAGCATGTCTGTTGAATACATAAACATACATACTAAATACATGCATAACATTTGCTCTTTGCAATGATTTTTCAGGTTAAACTTAATGGGGCCTACAGCTGCTGTATATCCAGTGAAGACATCTAATATCATTGAGGAGGCTAAATTTTTTCCATGTTTGCTGAAGAGGACTTCCATTGATGATCAACCCCAAAATCAGTAAGTTTTATTTGAAGCTTTTTGAACTTTTTAAAGCAGGTTGTTGTTAAAATCAGGTTTGAGTAGCCACCAAAACGTTTACTGAAAATTCCACCGAGTTAAGAACAACTGACACGTATGTTTGCTAAAGCTAGGAGTATCCAGCTCAATCTGCTCATGCATAAATTTAATTTTGACATTGAAAAGCATAAAAAAGATCCAACCCTCAGTTGTTGAGTAAAGCCATCTTGGTAACCAAGCTTGGTACTTCAATGTGTTTAAGCTTGAAAGTCTTGCCCACCTTGTTCATAATTGTGAATCCATGATAAGAAGTAGCTTAACAAATGATGTCATTATTCTTTCAGATTGGAGACTCCACACTGGGACTATTTTGAACAAGAGACAGAATCAACTTTTGAGGACAACAAAACGTATGCCAGACTTTATCCCCAGCAGTTTAAATATGATTTGCTGATACTGCTTACAGACTTTTTATTGGTGTCTGGGATACCCCCAAACTAGGGAACACATGTGAATGTGCCTTACCTGCTCATATAACAAAATTTTGAGATGGTTGGAATAACACCCCCCCCCCCCCCCCCCCCCCCCCCTTACCTTTCAGTCTCCACCAGGATGGTCTAGAGAGAGCAGAATCCACAAAGTCATCTACATCGGGTTACTCATCATCTAAAACAAGTGGATCAAGGGATTTCGACTCTGATGTTGAGACTGTTATACATGATAATATGTAAGATAACTGCTGAATTTCAGTTCATTGATAAAGAAGGCAATGCCAATACTAATCAACCTTTTACTTTTCTGTTTGAAAACAGACAGGTGATCTGTGACATTTGTCGCAAAATTGCTGCTGTGAAGACCTGCCTGACCTGCAACGTTTCCTTCTGTGAGAAGGATGGCCGGCAACACTACAAAGTGCATGCCCTGAATAGACATAAGCTCATAGATGTGTGCAGTGAAGTCGAGAGAAAACGGTGTCTTCATTATGAGAAGTCTCTGGATTTCTTCTGCAGGACTGATCAGATGTCTATTTGCAGCATTTGTGCAGAGGGGAAACACAGGGGACATGACATCACTGAGCACAGGGCATGGAGGACACAACAGGCCGTGAGTCAAGTGAAAGGGTGATATCGAAATCATCGCTGATGTGCTGCATTTTGCTTACAATCGCTATTTAATTACAGTTGTCTGATGATGAAGAACCCGAGGACTATGAAATGCCACACAAAGGTGACTGACACTATATAATGATTCACTATGGCATCTAAGTAACAATGATCTGTGGCTACAATAAGAAATCAATGGAGAGATTCACCATTTAATTAAGTTTTGACACTTTCCTCTTTTCATATAATTTATATGAAATGAATACAGGGAAAAAGACTATCAAATTTTGTTCGGAAAGTTCAGTTTCAAAGCAGAAAACAGAAAGTAATGACCTTCGTTGATGAATATATATGGATGGACTGCTGACAGCTTATAGCTGAAATGCATTTATATTGCCATCTGTAAATACTCAGAAGTGTAATCACCAGCGTAGATGGGCAGTAACGCGTTACTTGTAATGCGTTACTGTAATCTGATTACTTTTTTCAAGTAACGAGTAAAGTAAGGGATTACTATTGCAAAAACGGTAATTAGATTACCGTTACTTTCCCGTAGGAACGCTGCGTTACTGCGTTACTAAAACCGTGATTTTTTTGCGAGAGTGTCTCATGACAATGACGTAAGCGAGTGCGACGTTCGTGACAACAGCTGTGTGCAGATCAACAATGGATCATATATCAAGTATGGGAGGGAGTATGAGTATGCAGCGTTTAAAGCGTGGAAGTACTGACCTTACTTTGAGTTTGATTCCATAAAAGTGGCAAAAACATTAGTGTCCGTTGTGCGTGGGAAGAAAACTTCTTTTTACAGCGAAAAAAACCCCCCTAAACTTCTGAGCAAGCACTGAGTGCGCTATGACGTAATGGGAAACTCACAGAGAAACTCGCGGATTCTTCCACTGACCGCTTTGGCACACCTGCACCAGGGTAAACCTCCGCCTAACACTACTCCTGCTTTACAGGTGAAAATAGAGCAAAAGGACCGCTAGTCTTTGACTTTATTTATTTTCTGCTGTGTTTTACTTGCATCTATTTGAAAGACTGAGTGTAAACACAAAAAATATTTTATTTTATGTGCTGGAATGTGCAGAAAATAGGTTTAAATGTTAAACTAATTTCTTCAAGTCAGAGAATGGTGCATATAATTTAATTTTTGCTTGATGCATAAAGTTAAAAGATTAAAACTGATAAAACAAGTTTTAAAAAGAGACTTTTCCATTTGATTACATTTTATATGATGAATTATGCAGAAAAAGTAGAATTGGGCTGAAAGATCTATCGCTTTATCACCTATTCAGGTTGTAAATCGTGTTTTTAAAAAGTAACTGGGTAACTAAGTAACTAAGTAATTAATTACTTTTGAAAATAAGTAATCAGTAAAGTAACGGGATTACTTTTTTTGGGAAGTAATCAGTAATTAGTTATTGATTACTTTTTTCAAGTAACTTGACCAACACTGATCACCAGTGTGTGTCATTACCGTAGATTTGAAGTTGAGCGCATTGCTACCATGTCACAGCAGACCAATAAAGAAATAGAAACATCTAAAATGGTTTTATGAAAGTGTGTGGACTTTAAAGTCAAAGGTCAAAGCTAAAAGTGTGCTGTTGGCACTATCTTCAGAGATTTATGCCTCTCCAAAGCCAATTAATTAGACAGACTATCAGGTATTAACAGACGCATTATCAATTATAACTTATAATGACTAAATTATTGAGTCATTCTGTGGTTTTAAGACAAGAAATTATTATTTTTAACCATATTTAAAAATTGT